>NC_046289.1:71036502-71337833 GCF_004115265.2 Rhinolophus ferrumequinum
GATCTTAAAGTGTATATGGAATAATATATGCTTGGGAAGTGCCAAGAAAGTATGAAAAATAAGAACAGTGAAGGAGGGACTTGCTTTATCAGATATAGTGACATAGTATAAAACTACTTTTGTCAAATACCCTGTTATTTCTATAGAAATAGACAAATATATCTATGGAAACAGAATACAGAATTCAGAAACAGATCCCAAAATATCTGGGAATTTAGCATAATGCAAAAATGGTAGTTAAATTTAGCAGGGCAAGAGTGGGCCATTTAACACATAGAGCCATTACAATTTTATTCACCTGGAAGAAATTAAAAATGGATTTATATTTAAAAAATACACAAAAATAACAGAGCACAGTTCTAAATAAAATGCGAAAAATTAATAAAATACTGGAAGAAAATCTAAGGGTGTACATGTGTGATCCAGGGGCAAGGGTGGTCTTAACTAAGAGTAAACCCAATAGCTATAAAATAAATAATAGCTCTATTTAATCATATAACACTTAAAAACTTGAGTATAGCAAAAGAAACCACAAACAAAATTAATAGATAATTGATTTAGAGAAAATATATAACAAATGACAAAAGCTCTATATCTATAATATCAAAAGGGCTCTTACAAATTGATTTTAAAAAGCACAGTAGCAGATTAGAAAAGACATGAACAGGCTATTCACAGAAGAGCAAATCCAAACTGCAAAAGTTTAGATGTTCAAATTTATTGGTTGTCAGGGAGACGAAAATAAGAGTAACAATGAGCTATCACTTTACACCCAATATACTGGCAACAATTTTAAAAAGTGTTAACATTTAGTCTGGTGGAAATAAGTGCTCTTACAGCCTTTTGGGAAGTCAATTAGGCAGAACTACTAAAATTAAAAATATATGTACTTTGACCTTGTGATCCCACTCCTGGGAATCCATGACACAGAAAGAAAAGCATTAATACATAAGAATGTATGTATAAGGATATTGCAGTAGGATATTGTCTGTAGGGTCCAAAAAACTAGGAACAACGTAAACGCTTAATAATAGGGAAATTAGTCAGTAAAATATGGTCTACTGACACTGAATACTAGGCAGTCATTAAAAAGAAGAAAATAGAACACATCTCCAGACAGTTCTCTGTGCCTTTTTGCACATATTGCCATTCTATGGCATATTTGAGTATGGAAATTAGGAAGTATAAGTCTATTTCCTGATGTTCGCCTCCTTAAATTTTTAGGTGCCTTTGCCTACATTTTCTTTATTATACACTAAAGCGCAAACTAGATTTGAGGCACATGATTAAATGATACCAAACATCTATGCGTGGAAAAATTTCTGGTGCTGGCTCTCTACAATTCTTGTACTGCGTAAACTCGAAGTAACTGTATACAATGACAAGGTGATCTTTACTTTTTGACATTTGGGTAATTCCATAGCCAGGACTTCCCTTTCAACTTAAAAATTGTTTCCTCTCTTTTATGCTTTTCAGGTACCTTCAGAGTCACCCTAGCACACAAAGTTGATGGATGAAGGAAATTACTCTGTGGTGTCTGAATTTTTGTTGCTGGGACTCACCAATTCCTGGGAGATTCAGATTCTTCTTTTTCTGTTTTTCACAATATTTTATATAGCCACTATGCTAGGAAACCTTCTCATTGTGCTCACAATCATCTTTGACCATCACTTACATTCTCCCATGTACTTTTTGCTGGCAAATCTCTCCCTCATTGACACAGGTGTTTCCAACATTGCAACCCCAAAGATGGTTTATGACCTTTTTAGAAAACATAAAGTCATCTCCTTGAATGGGTGCATAACTCAGATGTTCTTTATTCACACTGTTGGCGGTACAGAGATGGTGCTGCTTATAGTCATGGCCTATGACCGATACATTGCTATCTGTAAGCCCCTCTACTACCTGACCATCATGAGCCTAAGGATGTGCATTTCTCTTTTGGCTGTTGCTTGGACCATTGGACTCATTCACTCTGTGGCCCAACTGGCTTTTGTTGTAAACTTACCCTTTTGTGGTCCCAACAAAATGGATAGCTTCTACTGTGATTTTCCTCGGTTCATCAAACTTGCATGTACAGACACATATAGCTTGGAGTTTCTGGTCACTGCCAACAGTGGTTTCATCTCCATGGGCACCTTCTTTATCTTGATTGTATCTTACATCTTCATCCTGGTCACGGTTCGAAAACATTCCTCATGTGGTTCATCCAAAGCCCTCTCTACCCTCTCAGCTCACATCACTGTGGTGGTCTTTTTCTTTGGTCCTTGCATTATTGTCTATGTGTGGCCATTCCCTACCTTACCCATAGATAAATTTTTAGCCATCTTTGATGCCCTTATCACTCCTTTTATGAATCCTATTATCTATACATTTAGAAATAAGGAGATGAAGGTAGCAATGAAGAGACTACTTTGTAAGGTTTTAAGTTTCAGGAAGCATTCCTTCATGCATAATCCAAGAAATTCAGATTGATCTTGGTTATTTTTGGAAATTAATCTCTTTAGTCAAATTTCACAAATCTTTCAATTTAGTAACTGATTTCAGTATCCACTGTGACATTTCTCCTCAAAAACTCTGTTTTGATCTGGTCACTTTTTCATAGGGACCCTTGCTCTAAGGATCCTGAAAATATTGAGGGGAGTAAATTCAGCCTTGGAATATAGTGTCCTTCTTGTTTGTTATTGAAAACTTTCGTGAAGGCAGAAATCTCACATTCTGGGCACATTTTCCATTAAAACAAAATGTTGTATACTCTTTTCTTTGGTAATGATTCTCAAAGACATATCTCTTTCAATCTACATATGTACTAATATTCATGCCTTCTGAGTTTCTCAGTGCCTATATACATGGAGGAATATACACAATGAAGACAATTGCCTAGGTAGTTTTAAGAATTTGAGGCTTCTACCAACTGGATTTGCCCATCCACACTCATTTAGTTAGTACTAAGGTTTTTAGATTTAGTTAGGATTGGGTGAAATTTGGGATAAACCTGAGACCAGAAGATGTAAATTCCTACACCACTCGGTGTGTATGGTAATTATGTTTTACTCCAATTATTTCCTAAACAACAGTCATTTATTTATATGGCAAAGAAAACTATGAGACTATTAAAATATTATAAGTAGAATTAATATTTTGAAGTAAAAAAGAGGTGGCACTAGTTTATAAATAAATGAATAAAAATGCAGAAGATTTCTGTATTAGGTGAACTAGGTTATAAACAAATTAAAAAAGCAAGTAAGAAATGTAGACATTACAAAAGAAAATTTATTACAAAATTGTGTATAAATGAAGAGATATAAAGCTATAATGAAGAAGTGTATTAAACTTTCCATGTGATAAACTATATTATATATAATTATTTTTAAAAATAAATATACTGTTCAAAAATAGTATATATAACTATTCAAAGAATGTCTCACTGTTCTTTCTGAGTTACCAAATGAATGGGGGAAAGCATTATTATATTCACATGTCGGTTAGGTAACTTGTTATGAAGCTTGGCCAGCCATCCACGAGCATCCAACTGATCATCAGCAACAATAGATTGTTAGTAAAGGATGGGAAGAATAATGTTCAAAGCTGAAATGAATGTTCCTGACAAATCTTTACCTTCTCCCTGGCACAGATTTGCCAGTGAACCTCAGGTAAAAGATCAGACCTTCACAAGCTTGACGAAAGATGTGTTGTCACTCCTCTTTTGTAGTTCTTGCCTTCATGTATTAAATATCTTGTCATCCTACTTTTTAAATTGAGATATAGTTGATATATATTTTATTAGTTTCAGGTTTACAACATAATGATTCAATATTTGTATATATTGTGAAATGATCACGACAAAATCATGTTAATATCCACTACTACACAGTTACACATTTTTTTCCTATGAGAACTTTTAAGATCTATTCTCTTAGCAACTTTTAAATATAAAATACAGTATTAACTATAGTCAGCATGCCGTACATTACATCCCCAGGACTTATCTATTTTATAACGGCAAGGTTGTACCACAGTTTTTAAAACTAGCTTTCCTTTGGCGTATATAGAGTTTGTCATAAAATTTTACTGACAGGAAGCAAGCTATAATACATCATTGTGCACTTTACTGATTATTTTCTTAGAATAAAATCTTAGATATGTAATTGCTGGGCAAAGTGTAGCCATATTCTTAAGGCTTTTGTTTCATATTACTAATTGCCCCAAATGAAGAGGATTTTGTTTAAAGATTTAGACAATAATCTAATTGTTTTCATTTTCATTCAAATCAGTATGTATACAAATTTTCCTTGATTCGTTTATAATTTAAAGCTTACTAGCTTTCTACCTTTTTACAATTTAGGGCACCTGGTTTGCTAAGAGTTTGCATCAAGAAAACATGCTGTATTTTGTCAAATGTTACATCTTGTGTAGAACATTTTGTTTCAGACTTTTTTGTCTGTTTTTGTTTTTTTGGATGAGCTATTCTTTCAATCTGAAAGTCAAATATTCTTTTATTTCTGGAAAGTCTTCTTGTAGTCAGCCTTAAAGATGTGTTTTGTTCTATTGTATTTTCCTCTTTGGGACCTCGATTATGTATATATTGAATCTTTTATATCTATATCTTTTCCCTATATCTTTTAATCTTTGAATTCATTACCATTTAATTTGGTTCGTTTTTATTTTTTTTAAAGATTTTCATTAAAATATAGCTAACATACATTATATTAGTTTTAGGTGTACTCCAGTTATTCAACATTTGTATACCTAAAGAAGTGATCACCGTGATAAGTCCAGCAACCATCTGACACCGTACCACGCTATCACAATATTATTGACTATATTCCCTGTGCCGTACATTACATCCCCATGACTTATTTGTTTTATACCTGGAAATATGAACCTCTTACTCCTCTTCTCCTCTCTCCCCCTTTTTAATTTTTCAATTACAGTTAAAATTCAATATTATTTTTTTTATTAATTTTAGGTGTAGAGCTTAGTGGTTAGACATTTGTATAATCTAAGAAATGATCCCCCTGACTAGTCTAGTACTCACCTGGCTCTATACCTAGGTATTACCATATTACTGAATATCTTGCCTATGCTTTACTTTACATCCCCATGACTACTTTGTAACTATCAGTTAGTAGTTCTTACACCCTTCATTTTTTATATCCTGCCCCAACCCTTCCCATCTATCACCCAAACAAATCTAGTACCCAATAATATTATTGACTGTATTAGTGACTATATTCCTTATGCTATACCTTACATTCCCATGACTACTTCTTAACAACCAATTTGTACTTCTTAATCCCTTCTCCTTTTTTCAATCATCCCCAACCCACCTCCTATCTGGCAACCATCAAAATGTTCTCTGTATGGGCAGAGGACCTGAATAGACATTTCTCCAAAGAGGTCATACAGATGGCCAATAGACATATGAAAGGATGCTCAACATCACTAAACATCAGAGAAATGCAAATGAAAACCACAATGAGATATCACCTCACCCCAGTTAGAATGGCTATCATCAAGATAAATAATAACAAGTGTTGGAGACACTGTGGAGAAGAAGTAACCCTCATACACTGTTGGTGAGAATGCAAATTGGTGTAGCCGCTATGAAAGGCAGAGTGGAGGCTCCTCAAAAATTAAGAATAAAATTACCATATGATCCAGCAATCCCTCTCCTGGGTATCTACCCCAAAAAATCTGAAAACATTTATCTGTAAAGATATATGTGCTCTGATGTTCATTGCAGCTTTATTTACAGTGGCCAAGACATGGAAACCACCAAAGTGTCCTTCGATAGGTGATTTGATAAAGAAGGTATGGTATATATACACAATGGAATACTATTCTGCCGTAAGGAAAGATGAAGTAATGCTATGGGTGACAACATGGATGGATCTTGAGATTATAATGCTAAGCAAAATAAGCCAGACAGAAAAAGTTGAGAACCATATGATTTTACTGATATGTGGGATATAAAACTGAAAACAACAAAGAAACAAGACAAACAAAAATAAAGAAACAAAAACTCATAGACATAGACAATAGTTTAGCAGTTACCAGAGAGTAAGGGGGAAGGGTGTGGCAGATGAGGGTAAAAAGCATCAACTATGTGGTGATGGAAGGAAACCTGACTCTGGGTGGTGAACACACAATGTGATATATAGATGATGTATTACAGAATTGTACACTTGAAGCCTATGCAACTTTACTAATCGTTGTCACACCAATAAACTTTAACTTAAAAATTAAAATTAAAATTATAAAAAAGAAAATAATGTTTTCTGTACCTATGAGTTTGTTTCTGTTTTGTTCTTTAGAATCCACATACATATAAGCAAAATCTTACTGCATCTGTCTTTCTCTGTCTGACACTCCACTCAGCACCATATCCTCCAGATCTATCCATGCCATTGCAGATGGCAAGAACCCCTTCCCTTCCCTGGCTGAGCAATATCCCATTGTACGTATGTACCACCTCCTCTTTATCCATTGATCCATAGATGGAGACCCAGGCTGCCTCCACATCTTGGCCATTGTAAACTATACTGCAATGAACGTATGGATGCACACATCCCCTCAAAGTAATGTTTGGGTTTCTTGAGGGAAATATCCTGAAGGGGGATTACTGGGTCATTCCCTCTCTTGTTATAGCCTTTGTTTTAAAGTCTATTTTTTTTGGTATAAGTACTGCCATGCCAGCTTTTGTTTTTTAGTATTTTTCATTTCCATTTTCATGAAATATCTTTTTCCATCCCTTTACATTCCATCTGTGTGTGTCTTTCAATTTGAAGTGAGTCTCTTGTAGGCAGCATATGGAAGGGTTTTGTTTTCTTATCCATTTTACCCTCTTTTGTCTTTTAATCTATTTATATTGAAAGTAATTGTTGATATATATGTAGCTATTGCCATTTTATTATTCATAATGTTGATCTTTATTTTTTTTTTCCATTTAAAGAAGTCCCTATAACATTCCTTGTAATACTGGTTTGGTGATGATGAACTCCTTTAGCTTTTTCTTGTCTGTGAAGCTCTTTATTTGTCCTTCAATTCTCAATGATAGCTTTTCTTGGTAGAGTAGCCTTGGTTGTAGGTTCTTGTTTTTCATCACGTTGAATATTTTTTGTCAATCCCTTCTGGCCTGCAAAGTTTCTGTTGAGAAATCAGCTGACAATCTTATGGGAGTTTTCTTATAAGTCATAAGGGAGTTCCCTGATAGTTGCCTTTCTCTTGCTTTTAGGATTCTCTCTTTGTCTTTAAACTTTGTCATTCTAATAATAATGTGTCTTGGTGTGGGCCTGTTTAGGTTCATCTTATATGGGACTCTCTGTGCTGTCTGGGTTTGTATATTTATTTCCTTCACCAGGTTAGGGAAGTTTTCAGTCATTATTTCTTCAAATAGTTTCTCAATCTCTTGCTTTCTCTCTTCTCCTTCTGGTATCCCTATGATGAGAATGTTGTTATGCTTAATGTTGTCCCAAAGGTTTCTTAAACTATACTCATTTTTTTTGGATTCTTTTTTCTTTTTGGTGTTCCGATTGGGTGTTTTCTGCTATCTTGTCTTCCAAATTGTTGACTCAATCCTCTGCTTCATCTAGTCTGCTGGTGATTCCTTGTAGTTCATTCTTCATTTCAGTTTTTGTATTCTTCACTTCTATTTCTTTTTTATTGTTTCTATGTCCTTTTAAATGTTTGCTATCTCTTTGTTGAAGTTCTCACTAAGTTCCTTGAGCATCCTTATAACCATTGTTTTGAACTCTGTATCCGGTAGGTTGCTTGCCTCCATTTTGTTTAGTTATTTTCTGGGAGTATTCCCCTGTTCTTTTATTTGGGATGCATTTCTTTGTTTCCTCATTTTGGCTGCCTCTCTGTTTATTTCTATGTATTAGGTAGATATGCTACATCCCCCACTCTTGGCCTGTTAGCTTTATGTAGTAGGTACCCTGTGTGGCCCAGTGGCACAGTTTCCCTAGTCACCTGTACTGGACACTTCAGGAGTGTCCCTTATATGGATTGTGTGTGCCCTTCTGTTATAGTTGAGTCTTGGTTGCTATTGGCATGTCAGTGGGTGGGATTGACCCTTGGGCTAATAGGCTGTGGGGTTTTGCCACATGCACAGCTTACAGGCTGCTGTGTGAGGGGCTTATCCCACTGAGTGGGATTCACCCCAGTGTACTCTGGCCCCACCCATTGTGTGTGCCACTTGTGGGGCTAATTGGGTGGTGCTCTGCTGCGGTCTGAAGCCAACCTCCAAGAATGTTGGTTCTGGGGCCTCTTGGGAGGGGCTCCAGTGCAGGTCCAGGTCACCAACTGCCTGTGACCAACCTGGAACTACCTGGCAAGAACTACAAAGTGATCTGTAGTTGTTCATTGCCTGTGCTAAACCTGGAGTCCATGCTGTGAACTGAGGATGTCTGCCAGCAGTAATGGGCCTGGGGTAGCTCTGCAAAGTTCCAGGACACCCTGAGGCCTGCTGTCACCTGCTAGCTCCCTTTAGGTTCAGCCACTGATAAAGCTCATGTGGCATGGAAGTTGGGTGAGGCAGGATCTCAGGGAGTCAGTAGAGTGGGAAGAGTTGTGGTCTCCAGGTTAATGTAAATTCTGGTTTGGTGCCAGTGCTGAGCCTGGAGCTGCTCAGCAAAAGTCTCAGAGCACACTGAGGCCAGTTGCCACCCACCTGGTGTCTGTTGGACTCTGTTAGTTTTCCAAGAAAGAGTGCAATGCAGGTGGGGCTAGCTGCTCCTGGAGAAATTGCCTCCAGTGTTGGGTGGGGTTGGGTCCCAGTGAATCAGCAGGGCAGAGCTCCAGACCTCACCAGACCAATCAGATTCATATTTGGCCAGAAGCATAGGGAAAGGGCTCAGTAAAAGATAGATGGCACCAGCCCACCAGCTGCATGGGTGAAGGACCTCTCACAGGGAAAATGCTGACTTTCTCCAGCCCTCATCCTGAAGACACACAACTCAGTCTGCCCCTCATATGTCTCTGACACCCCCCGAGTTACTGTCCCTCTGCTGGAGCCCAAGGTGAGTGACTGGGAGTGAGAGAGTCTGTGCTCGGGTGCTTTAAGAGGATGCCTGTGTTTCCTGCCACTTTCCATCCCACCGGATTGTTGGAATCCCCACTGTTTTTCACAGCCAGATGTTGTGGGGGCTTCTCTTCCCAACAGAAAAGCTGGGGAGGACAGTGTGGGGCTGGAGTCCCTTGCTTGTCTAGGGGGAATCTCTGTGGCTGATATATCCCTTCCAGTTCTCAACCACCACATGGAGGTTTGGGGTTAGCCAGGTCCACGTCTCCACACCTCCTACCAGTCTTGACGTGGCTTCTTCTTTATATTCTTAGTTATAAAACTTCTGTTCATCCAGACTTCAAATGGTTCTTCAGGTTGACTGTTCTATAATTTATTTGTAATTTTAATGCATTCACGGAAGGAAGCCGGCACAGTGTTTATTTGCTCTGCCATCTTGGATCTCCTCTCATTTGGTTCTTATCCTCATTTTTATCGCTCTCTTACTGTGTTTTAGCAGTGTCTGCTTTCCCTTGGTCTCTTTCCAATTTTGTCTTAATACTAGTGACGAATAATTTTTTTCTACTATTTCTTTCTTGAGATAGGTCTGTTCATATTTAATCTCTTTTCTGCTGTATCTTTTTGAGCTTTTAAATCTCTGTGCCTTTTATAAAGTTGATCAATTATGTAAGTTTTAAAAATTCATGGTGAAATATTTGGTCCTGATTCTCATTTGCTCTGTGGCAATATTTTTTCTGGAGTTTTCTCCCTCCCACTTATTTTCATGTTTATTTCTCTTTTTTAATTGTGTAGATCTTGTGCTGGCCATTTTTATTGTTAATTTAAAAAGTTTTTAAATTAAAATTTTTTTTCTTTTAAAAATCACATCACATTTATTCAGTATTTTACAGCTTAGAAAACACAGTTGTTTGTGGTAATCTTATTCTCTCTTTTCTATTTCTTTTTAGGTGAAAATTTAGCATAAGTGTTCCAAATCAGTAGTTTTTAAATATGTTTAGCTTGGGGGTTACTCTTCATTCTGTATCCCTGTCATTTTATTGTGGTTGAAGGCTATTTAACAAAAAAAGCTTTCAATGGGAGTCAGAAGTTTTTGATCCTAGTATAAATTCTCCCACCAATTACCTTTGTGATTATGAGCAGGTCACTTCCTATACCTCTTCCTATATAATTATTGCACTGATAAAATGTGGATATTGTACTAAATCAGAAATAAATTGAACCGATGGCTTATCTCTGAGAGTTCTTTATCCCTAAAGAACTGTAATTTTGTCTTTACCTCTCCATATGGGCATTTATCCTTCAGTTCTTTTTCTGGATTTTATATCTATAACTGAATCATCACTATTATTTTCTTTCTTCATTCAACAAGTGTGAAGCACTCATTAAATGACTGGTTGTATTAGTCACTGTTGGTGATTGTGATGGAGGTGGGGGTTACACATATGAACCAGATGTATTTCCTGTACCCAATTACACTTTAATTGGAGAGATGGAAATTTATATAAGAGGCAAAGTGAAATAAATGCTAATGGTGCAGAGGGAGTATAGAAATGTGGGCAGATTTGGAAAATTTCACAAATGGGGGCACATTTGAGCTGGACGTTAAGATCTGGATTCTATGAGTTGGAGAACAGAATGACAGAACTTTTGAAACTTGAAAGGAAGAAAACTTTTGAAATCTAATTGAGCAATATGAATAACAGAACAGAGACTCTGGAAGCTGTATGCTGTGCATGAAAAATTGTTAGATGGTCATAGGAAATCACAATTGTGGCTGAAATCACAATTACTCATAAGAAGTCATAGTCAAAGGTATTTGAAGGTGAACTTATGTGTTATTGAAGTAGAACATACTGAGCAGAAGGATATAGGAAATATCCATGTAATACTAGAAGACAGCAGATGAGAAACAGGTCCAGAGATAGAATTAAATTAGTAGCAATAGTTTTGAAAACCATAATGTAATTTGGGAACCAGCAGATTCCTCTAAGTAGAAGTCCAGTGTACATGTGATGAGGATTATTTGGCTGTGTGAGATATTAATCTTATGATTGCTTTCATGGACTGGAGGCTTTATTCCTTGAACACCAATATTTGTGTAAGCAATTCTTTTCCATTTTCTTTCTTCCTTTTTGAAAACTGATCCTGATGTCTGAGGCAATGGATGGAATGAATCACTCCACAATATCAGAGTTTGTGTTCCTGGGAGTCACCAATTCATGGGAGATTCAGCTTCTCCTTTTTGTCTTCTCCTTTTTATTGTACTTGGTAAGCATAATGGGAAATCTTGTCATTGTGTTCACTGTAACCTTGGATGGTCGTATGCACTCCCCCATGTATTTCTTCCTGGCTAACCTCAAAGTCATTGATAGGTTTGTTGCTCGATCACAGCTCCTAAAATGATTTATGATATTTTCAAGGTGCACAAAACCATCTCTTTTTGAAGATATAGTACTCAGATCTCCTTCGGTCATGTTGTTGGAGGCACTGAGATGGTGCTGGTCATTGCTATGGCCTTTGGCAGATATGCGGCCATATGTCAGCCTCTCCACTACCTGACCAATAAGACACAAATGTGTCTATACTTTTTAGTCACTTCCTGGGTCATTGGCTTTATCTGTTCATTGGCTCAATTAATTTCTGGTAGATTTGCCTTTTGTGACCCTAATGTATTGGACAGTTTTTATTGTGCCCTTCCCTGGCGCCGTAGACTTGCCTGAATAAACACTCAAGAACTGGAGTTCATAGTTACTGTCAATAATGGGCTAATTTCTGTGGGATTCTTTGTCTTGCTGATCATAACCTACATCTTCATTCTGTGCACTGTTTGGAAACACTCTTCAGGTGGTTCATTCAAAGCCCTCCAGACGTTGTCAGCTCATATCATTTTGGTGATTCTGTTCTTTGGGCTGCTGATGTTTTTCTACACGTGGCCTTCTCCCATGTCACACCTGGATAAACATCTTGCTATTTTTGATGCATTTATCACTTGGTTTCTGAATCTATTCATCCATATACTCAGGAACAAAGAGATGAAAGTGGCGACGAAGAGACTGCAGTCATCTTCTGCATTACAGGAAGATTTCATAAATGAATTGGCTTTGAAGACATAGAACTACAGATTCTCCGTTATGCTGGTTGCAGAGAAAACATGCAATTTTAGAAAAATACTCAAGACTTAGGCCATGTTATATGCCTAGAAATCTAATATATATTAAATGACAGTATCTATTTCATCATTAAATTAGAAATGATGTTATTCTTTGACACTCTGTATGTCAAAGTGTGAAAACCCAAATCATATATCCTTTGATTTGTCCTTGTACATGCTCTAAGAGAGTGGCATGTAATTGAGAAAATAATATTTTATCTTTTTCCTGTATCGGATAGATTATTCTATTGATAGATGGAATATGCATTTATATTTAATCTATTAACTACCCATCTTGATTTTAATTCTGTTTGCTTCTTGTTTCCCCAGTTTTAACATGTTTTGCCTCCTTATTAGGCTCCTCTATCTGTCATTATGGGAAATTGTTAATCCTATGTTAGAATTTTGAACTTAAAGCTAGAATGGATAACCACCACCATTTGTTCTAATCCCCTCATTGCACATGCTAAAACCCAGGAATTGAGGGGTGACTGCAATTTGCCCAAAGGCACACAGCCAGAAATCAACAGAGAGGACCAGGCACCAGAAACAATGCCTCTGGTTACTAGGTCTGTGCCCTTTCACTTTCAAATCAATATTGAATTTCAGTTTCTACTAACATTTCATCTTTCAACTTTTTCCTGTAGGTCTATTTAAAGAGAGAGCGTTATACCTCTCATTGTATTCCTTCTTCCTACTAAATTGTCATTGACATTTAGCACTTCTTTATTATTTCTAAATCCTTTCCTAATTTTCACCACTACCATATATTTTCTTGTTCAGATCCTATCAAAGCAGAATTCTAAACCATTGTGTTAATTATGAAAAAAGAGTTAAAAATTCATGATTAATAGTATTTTTTTTTTTGTCTACAGTGGTGTTCAGAATGATCTTTGATTAAATGCTATTTTGTAAGCCTGAAGTTTCCCCCAAATACTTACAATTAATGTTATTCCTTTTTGTGTGTGTGGGAAATAATATGACTGATGAATTGTGCACTCTGCTTAAGTAAGTCACACTGAGAATGCTGTGTTTCTCCCATAAAAATAAATTTAAAATATTTCAACAAATAAAAAATAAAATATTTATAAAATATGTGTACAGGTTTTCTTTTTCCAGAAATTGTGCAGCCTAAGTCTAGGTATTGTTGTAAGTGTTTCACCCTGAATTTTATGAAGCAGATACCCTCATTATCCCCACGTCATAGAGGAGGCACAATCTGAGGCACAAAGATATTAAATGTCCTCAAAGTCTGTTAAGTAATAAGCCTGGACTCAAAGTCTTATAGTTTGGAACCAGAATCTGTTATCTAAACTCCTGCACTATAATGGGTCCCTGGTAATAAATAATATTAGAATAACTCATTTACTTGAAAATAATTCTTATTTATGGGCCTACCTTACAAATGGGGACCCCATCACCCCCAAATGTAGGAGAAAATACAGCCTGGTTTATGAATAGTTATGCATGTGATGCTGGTATCAGCTGTAAGTAAATGGTCATTGCATGAAACTCGACTCAGAGACTATCTTGAAGGATAGTGGTAAAGGAAAACCCTTCTAATGGGAAGAATGTCAGGGGATACCTTTAGTTGTATACTTCCTTTGGAAGGAAAGATGGCTTTTGGCACAAATCTTGCTAATTTGTGGGTAGGCCTTCTCGTTTGTTTAGTTGTGCAGGGCCCAAGAATGAATAAGCTCATAAAATCATTAGGGTTCTGGGGAAAGGTTTGTAGCTGGACTTCTCAGTAACGCACAGAAAATGACAACATTCGTGCCCACATAAAAGCCCATTAGAAGTTAGGCACTGTACAGCAACAAAATGACCTGCCCCTGTGGATCTCAGTCAGCCTGCTTTCCCAGCTGTTCTAGAACTGCTTAACTGGCACTAAAAGTGGCCATAGCAGCATAGTAGACATTTCTGCATAAAATCAACAACACTAATTTTCCCTCACTAAGGCTGATCAGCCTGCCATCACTTCCGAGTGCCCAAGCCTACAACCAAAAGTAAATGGACAACACCCTGTATAGGACCTTGTCTCACACTGCTCTGTGAGAACTAGCTGTCTACCTCGTTACAGGAACTAGAGATAAACCCTTGTTTTATGGAATGGGGAGATACTTATCTGTACAGGCATATTGATCTCTATCTCTAATCTCACTTCATGGAGATAAATATTATATATATATAAATAAATACATCTTATAAATATATATTTTATATATAAATATATTATAAATACTTTTAAATTATGTTATAAATATATATCAATTATATGTAAATGTATGAAATATATATTACTATAAAGATATAAAATAAGCTATAAATATGTTTATAATATATATGTAATATATTTATATAATGCACGTTATTTATTTATTTATTTATTACAGAGCGGCTTTGTCTTTCCCACACACTGTGTTGCCAGCACTACCATTTATTGATTCATGGAATATCTTTACTGTCTTATCTGTTGCTGTGATGCTACATTCAATATTGCATCTTGACATAATTTTATAGAAGTGAAGTGTGACCAGGCGCTTACACCCATGGCATTTACTGGACTTACTTGTGCTCCAACACCCAGAAACAACTGGCTTGATAGAGTAGTGGAATGGTCTAGAGAATGCTCAGCTTTTATACCAAATGGGAGGTGAACACCTTGCAAGTTTAGGATACTGTCTATTTGATGCAGAGCACGTCTTAAACTAGTGGCTGACTATATCTCTATGTTAAAGCTGGAATATATGAACCTAGTGTGGAAAAAGTCACTCTAACAATAAGACCAATTTAATTTGCTGGAGAAATTTATGTTTCCTATTATTTTTGTGAATTTTGATTTAGCAGATTCAGAGGGCTAGCGCCCCAGTGAAAAATGTTTCCAAAGGGAACACAGCTGAGGGTGGTCTTTGACCACTCTGGGCTCCTCATATCACTGAACCAGCTGAGAGGAAAGGACCTGACTCTGACATTTGTGGGAACTGAGGCAAGGGTCCATAAGCTTTACACACACACACACACACACACACACACACACACACACACACACACACATCTGAAAGTTATAAATCAAGGTAACAAAATCTTGAGTACATTATGTCCTATCCTTCTATGTTGGTAAATATATATGTATATACACATACATATTGGGGTGCCAAAAAAATGTATACGTATGACTTGTATTCATCTTTTGTTATTGGTATATATCGAGTATTACAATTTTAATACAGTTTTTTCCTTTCTTAAAATGTGTATACATTTTTTGGCACCCTTTATATATTTATATGCACAGCAACATACTACTTTGCATGCTATTTTGTTATCCAGAATTTCATTCAACAGTGTGTTATGGTTGTCTTTAACTATATAGAGTTTGAACTTGCTTCTCAATGGCTTTAGAGAATTTGACTGTATGGATGTATCATAATTTCTTTTATTTATCATCAATATATATTTCAGTCATTTAATTCATTTTTAAGCTCTATTCACCGGAATGAAATTTTGCATAGCTAAATCTTTTTGCACATCCATAATTACTCAAAATACGGTTTTATAAAAATGAAGTCTTGTGTACATTTTTTGACTATTTAAACTATATTAAAATTATGCACATTGGCATTTTGGGAGATGATCAAGATGATTACAGTTAACTTTTTGAATTAATACTTACCAATTTTCAGAGATTAGTTCTAATGGGTAGCTACCAATATTTACATTTCTCACAAAATAGCATAAAGCTTTTAAACAAAGATATTCCACTCTTGCTTCCTTCTTTCTCTCTGGCGTCTTATTATTAGTTTTTAGATCCTTTGGTTTCTCTGGTCAAACCAAATAGTCCTCTAGGGGCAAAGTCCCTTGATCCATAAGCTCTTTCTAAACTATTGTGCTTTAGCAGTCACTTGGTCTTAGCAGTCACTTTAGCAATCACTTGGTCACTGTGCTCTTGAGTGTAATTAGCTTCACTTCTTCTTATGACAGGATTTTGTATGACACTTTGTGTTGGAGAACACAGGGAAATCTTAGACTCCTGGAAGATGCTGTTCTCTTTATACAGGTAAAACGGAAAAATGTAAATAAATTTAACAATGCAAAAAGTGGCTTTAGTCCAGATATAATTTTGTCTTTGGAATTGCTATGAATATGAGCCAGACCCTTAGTACTTGAGTGTTATCCTAAAGCAAAGTAGATATTTTCTAGGATAAGGAATTGAATAGTACAGAAGAATAATTGTGAAAGTTTATTGACATATTGGGAAAGGTTAACTGACACAGTTTTTAGTTAGACTCTCATTGTACCTAGAGTAATGAATGTGAAAGATATTAGAAAAAGTCAAATAGTTTTGTAATATTTTGGATTCAGCATAGGGTGCAATTAATCACTCTGTTCCTGATGCTGATTAAATGAATGATTTCCACCCACTTGATAAACAGGCAAGAAAAATTGATGACACACACACATAAATATATATACATATATATCTATATATATCTATATATATGAAGTGTAATTGGATTTTTCTTTCTTTTGGTTTTTCAAAAGAAATGGGGATAAACTGATCATCTCTGAAAAGGGAAGCAAATTTTATTAGGAACTTACAAATTTACAAAAGGGAAAAGGAGTTCATAGACATCCGAACAGAAATAAAAGACATGGAGACCAAAAAATCCAAAGCTGAATAAATAATTTTCAATGTAATGTCACTTTAAAATATGATGTGAAAAA
The DNA here is from genome assembly GCF_004115265.2 of Rhinolophus ferrumequinum. Classification (NCBI taxonomy): domain Eukaryota; kingdom Metazoa; phylum Chordata; class Mammalia; order Chiroptera; family Rhinolophidae; genus Rhinolophus; species Rhinolophus ferrumequinum. Next base: position 71,053,401 of record NC_046289.1, read on the forward strand.
TTAAAGAAACAACAACAACCCACAAACAATCAGGAGATTGAACTAGTTTTCTTGGTCTCTTAGGTAGTTTAGAATTAGAGTGTTTTGTATTAATTTTGTCTCTAAGCAGTAAGTAGAATGAAGAAAGGTGACAAATGAGAATTTTTTTGGATGGAAGGGGGTCAGTGAGAAAGGGATTCTAATAGTTAATGTAAAAGGTATTGAGTTTGTTGAATTTTACAAACAGAAGACTAAGGGGTGTCTTAATTTGTTGCATTCATGTACTCAAAAAGTTTTTTGAAAAGAACACAGAATTATTTATTTTTCCCACAGTTAGAAAAAGTAAAAATAGAGGTCTTAAATTAGAGAAGGCAGGATTTTACTTGGGTATAAGGAAGGTTTTGTGACAATTTGAAAGATAAAATGCAGAGAGTTTGAGATGAAGAAGATGTTAAACCAACAATATTTTTAAATTGAGGAGGCCATTTATATGGACAATAATTTAGATTAGTACCTTGTTCAAACCTAACAGCTGTCTGTAGATCCCTTTGAACTTGATGAGTATTATTTGACTGAGGTTACCAATATCTCCTTCATTTATAAAGGATCAAATGTTTGGGAATCTGTTTGGAGAAATAATCAATTCTATATGGATCAGGAAAAAAGATTAATGAAACAGAAGACAAAGAATTAAACCTTGCTCTTGCATCATGGATATTTAATTAGTTAAAAAATTATGAATATAGTTAAATGTGCAAGAAAAGTTATTTAAAAAGCATAGCCAATCTATAAGAGAAGATTTCAGAACACCATTATTCAGGAGTTTTTTCCATATGGGTAGATGATTTTTAGGTGAATAAACATCATATCCTTGTGTTTCCACCTAGAAACTTCTCTATGACTTTTGCTCTGGACTGAGATTTGGATCCTGACTGTCTCAAGTGACTTTAAAACTGTGGTGACCCACACTTTTCAAGTTTCTGTATTTCCTGATATTTGAATGGATATATTTTCATACTTTTAGTACATCTAGGTTCCATATTTATATCTCATTCTGATTTAAATTCACTTTTCCTAAAATTCCCAGTTTTTACCTAGTTGGTAGGGATTAGAGAGCCAAAAGGCAAACAAATTCACAGCTATATGTGCATGCCTGATAAAGGCTTATTGAGAAACTCTCCCAAGAGTGTTGGCACTTAAAAGACACCTGAAGATATAAAACTATAATTTGTTTACAATTATAGAATTTCTGAAGTGTATAATGCAAACCATGGCTCATAAACTACCTTTTATTTAATAAGGTAAACTTTATTCTTCCTTTCTTTGTCATTATATACATACTTTCCTAATTTCTTCATTCTTTTTAGGTTTTCCTTTTAATCTCATTTATTTCTTCTTTTTCCTTAATTTTTCCTCCCTTTTATAATCCCCTATTTTCTATTTTTCTCTGTTGCTTAGGCACTGTGCAATCTCTTTACCCATCTTCCTTAATTATATAATTAGGCATATTTCCACGTATTTTTAATTATCCAAATACATCCTCTTCTATTTTTTAGCATATATTTATTTCCTGAAATATTTACATATCTTTATTATGTACCTGGTGTGATCCTAAGTTTTGGGATACACTGGATAACAAGTCAGATATATTCCTTAACTGTATGGGCATTGCAGTCACATGCGGAGAGAGAACAAACAAAAAAAAATCAATGAATTACATTTGTAGTAAGTACTACAAAGAAATAGTGTTTTTTGAGAGCCAATGTATATGCTCTACAGAGGATGGTTTTTATTTTGATCACTTAAAGACTATGAATGTTATTATCTTCTATTATTATGTAGAGGGAGCTAATCATAATATGTTATTGAAATGTCTTTTAGATATGGGATTTTGATGCTCTCTGCTTACCAATACCATTTCATCTTCTTTTTTATTCATTTATCTCATGTGATAAGCACTATTATGAACAAGTGAAAGAAAGAGAAGTAAAATGAGTGTTTACCAAATATTTACATAGTAATCCATACATAAAAAATACATGAATACAAAACTTTAATTTTTTTATCCCTACCACCTACTCTGCAAAGTTAGTATTATTAATTTCAAGTTTATAGATAAACTGAAGTTCAAGAAGTCAAGTAACTTGCCCAACGTCATCTTGTTAGTGGTTGAATCATAATATAGATCTTAGTTTTCTGAATCCAAAGGCCATACTTTTTCCTGTACTATGGTTTCTTCTCTAAATAAAACTAAAATTACAAGTTAACGTGATAAGTACTTCCACAGAAGTTTGAACAAAATGCTTTTCACTACACCATGACGCCCTGCAGAGTTTTAAGCTTCTCAGATCATGTGTTAGGGGAGTGCTTCTCAAATTATTTTTTGTGAAAACCAGTTTTCTCCCCCCAATCCTTCATGGACTGATACTTTAGTAAATACAAAATCATAACTTGGATTTTGCTGTGATATAAATTGCTGGAGAAGTTTCCAAACACTCTCAACTTATGCACCTAACATGATTCAAACTGGTAACAGAAAATTCATGGACCTGTACATCTGTGTGGGCCACTTTTTCATTGCTTCAGGGAATCCAAATATGAATAAGTCTGTCTTCAAGAAGCTTACAGTGAGTTAAAACTGTACTCATAGACACAGACAACAGTTTTGTGGTTACGAGTGTAAGGGGGGAGTGGTAGAAGAGGATAAAGGGGGTTAAATATATGGTGATAGAAGGAGAACTGACTCTCGGTGATGAACACACTATGTGATATATAGATGATGTATTATAGAAATGTACACTTGAAACCTACATAATTTTACTAATCCATGTCACCACAATAAATTTTAATAAAGAGAAAAAAATTGAAAAAAAAACTGCACTCAGTTTACTAAAATACAAGAGATAGTAAAATAAATGCTAGTAATATAAAGCCAGACCTCACGGATAAAGTTCAAAGTTAACGAAACTTAAAGATAAATATGTTCCAGAGGTAGGGAGTCAGAAGGAAGGGTCCGTTTGCCAGAATAAAGCTTGTGGTCTTGCAAGTGGATGGAATAGTTGAGAATTGGTCAAGAATTTTATGTGACTGGAGCCAGGCTATATTAGACTTGAACCAAAAATCAAAAGAATTTGGGGTTGAATTCCTATTATCCACATTGACCAATCCTGTATCGCATGAAAAACATCATAGTATCTACCCTGGGAGGAAGTAGATGGGTATTAAATGCAGAGAAAACCAGGTGGTATTACCAGTAACAATAAATACTATAATAATAAAGCAAGACTTCATAGATGTGGTAAACATTTAAGTAATATTTAAGATAAATACGTCGGCAGAGATGGGGACTGGGGAGGAGAAGGGTCTGTCGGTCAGATGAAGGTTTATAGGCTTGCAAGGATTGCAGTAGTGATTAGCTCTATGTGACTGGGGCCAGATATTAGTTTTGAAGCAAAAATAAAAAGGTTTGAAGTTGAGTTCCTGTTACTCATGTTCACATCTTGTTTCTCATGAGTAATATCATGGGATTAACTCTGGGAAGAAACAGAGGGTATTAAATGCAGAGACAACTTTGTGGTAGAGAACAGCTCCATATGAAAGCTACCAATTTCTCTGTGACAACATTTCAGAGGCCCTGAGCATATCAGGTCAATTTAGAGAAAGACTTTCATAACTTTGATCTCTCTCCTAACTTATTACATAATTCTCATAATTTACATTCTCAGGTTGCAATGTTGACAGAGCCAATGGATGAAGCGAATCACTCTGCAGTGTCAGAGTTCGTGTTCCTGGGACTCACTGATTCCTGGGAGATCCAATTTCTCCTCTTTGTGGTCTCCACTACATTTTATGTGGCAAGCATGATGGGAAACTCCCTCATTATGCTCACGGTGACTTCTGACCCTCACTTACACTCCCCCATGTACTTTTTGTTGGCCAATCTCTCCTTCATTGACCTGGGAGTTTCTTCTGTCACTTCCCCCAAGATGATTTATGACCTTTTCAGAAAGCGTAAAGTCATCTCCTTTAGGGGTTGCATCACTCAAATCTTCTTCATCCATGTCATTGGTGGTGTGGAGATGGTGCTGCTTATCGCCATGGCCTTTGATAGATATGTTGCCATATGTAAGCCTCTCCACTACCTGACCATCATGAGCCCAAGAATGTGCATCTTCTTTTTAGTGGCTGCCTGGATGACTGGCCTCATTCACTCTATGGTTCAACTGGCTTTTGTGGTAAACTTACCCTTTTGTGGTCCTAATGTGTTGGACAGCTTTTACTGTGATCTTCCTCGGTTCATCAAACTTGCTTGCACAGACACCCACCGACTAGAGTTCATGGTCACAGCCAACAGTGGATTCATCTCTGTTGGCTCCTTCTTCATACTGATAATTTCCTATATCATCATCATTCTCACTGTTCAGAAATACTCTTCAGATGGTTCATCCAAAGCTCTGTCTACACTATCAGCTCACATCACTGTGGTAGTCCTGTTCTTTGGTCCTTTGATATTTGTTTATGTGTGGCCATCTCCCTCCACACACTTGGATAAGTTTCTGGTAATCTTTGATGCAGTTCTCACTCCTTTCCTGAATGCTATCATTTACACATTCAGGAATCAAGAAATGAAGGTGGCAATGAGGAGAGTATGTGGACAGCTCGTGAATTGCAGGAAGATCTCTTAAGTGATGGCTGTATTGTGAAGAGCCCTCATTGATTAATGATGTTCATTATTGATGGTCAAACTCAGAGAGAAGCTCTTGTTTGATTATACACACTGATTTGATTATATACACTGATACTGAATCCATTTTGTCTCTCACTCATGAGGGCGGGACATTCAATTTTGAAATGAGAGAGTTACATATAAAGTATTTGTAAACCAGAGATTATAGTAATCTTGAGCCTAAATTACTAAGGAATAATATTTATATGAAGTAATTTTTAGGAACACATAAGAGGGCAGGCTTTTTTAAGGCCATCAGAATGCTGATCATCCTAATTCATCCTAATTCTTCTAATCCATCCTAATTCAGTACAACTTAATCTTAAATTGGCTATATCTGCAAACACCCTATTTCCAAATATGGTCATATCATAGGTATCGGGCATTAGGATTTGAACATATTTATTTGTTGGGCACAAATCAACCCATAACAGTAGTATAGAGAAAAAGGGTGGTTGTAGCATAGCTACCTATTAATCAGAATGAAAATATATTTAAAATAAACAGAAGGCTGTTTAGCTCTTTTATAGGCAATTAACTATATTTTTAAAATAATGGAGAATATAAAGTCAGCATAAGACACAAAAAGTTATTTTTGTAAGCTAAAAAAATCTCTGCTAACTTAGAAGATTACACAGAAGGTAAAGAATAATATTTACTATCATTAATCAAAAGGAGAATAATTACACCAAGATAAATTTGTCATGTCATTCTAACAGAGAGAAACCCAAGTTCAGTATTTTTTTTTAAAATTAAAATTTATTGGGGTGACAATGGTCAGCAAAACTACATAGGTTTCAAGCATACAATTCTATAATACATCATCTATATATTGCATTATGTGTTCACCTCCCAGAGTCAGTTCTTCCATCACCATATATTTGACCCTCCTTATCGTCTTCTACTATCTCCTTCCCCCCCTTACTCTCTTGTAACCGCTAAACTGTTGTATGTTTCTCTGAGTTTTGCTTGTTCGTCTTCTTCCTTTGTTGAGTCTTACATATAAGTAAAGTCATATGGTTCTCGACTATTTCTGTCTGACTTATTTCGCTTAGCATTATAATCTCAAGATCCATCCATGTTGTCACAAATGGTACTATTTCACCTTTTTACCGCAGAACAGTATTCTATTGTATATATATCACATTTTCTTTATCCAATCATCTATCGAAGGATACTTTGGTTGTTTCCATGTCTTGGCCATCATAAATAATGCTGCAATGAACATCAGAGTACATACATCTTTACGGATAAATGTTTTCAGATTTTTGGGGTAGATACCCAGGAGAGGGATTGCTGCATCATACGGGAATTCTATTCTTAATTTTTTGAGGAACCTCCATACTGTTTTCCAGAGCAGCTGGATACTTTTCCAGAGTATCAATTTACATTCCCACCAACAGTGTATGAGGGTTCCTTTTTCTCCATAGCCTCTCGAACACTTGCTACTATTTGTCTTGTTGATGATAGCCATTCTGACTGGGGTGAGGTGATATCTCGTTGTGGTTTTGATTTGCATTTCCCTAATAGCTAGTGAAGTTGAGCATTTTTTCATATATCTATTAGCTGTTTGTATGTCTTGTTGGGAGAAGTTTCTGTTCATGTCCTCTGCCCATTTTTTTAATTGGATTGTTTGCCTTTTTGTAGGTTTATTTGTATAAGTTCCTTATATATTTTGGATATTAGCCCCTTATTGGAGACATTGTTTGCAAACATCTTCTACCATTCGGTTGGTTGCCTCTTTGTTTTGTTGATGGTTTCTTGGAAAGACATTCATGTTCATGGATTGTAAGAATCAACATAGTTAAAATGGCCATATTACCTAAAGCAAAATATAGATTCAATGCAATCCTCATCAAAACTCCAATGGCATTTTTTAAAGAAATAGAACAAAAATCACCAGATTTGTAGGGAACCACAAAAGACTCCAAATAGCCAAACCAATCCTAAAAAGAATAATGCTGGATATCATACTCCCTGACTTCAGCTTGTACTACAGAGCAACAATAATCAAAACAGCATGGTATTGGCAGAAAAACAGACACACAGACTAATGGAGTAGAATTGAAAACACAGAAATAAATATGGACAGATAATTTTCGACAAAGAAGCCAAAAACATACAATGGAGAAAAGACAGCCTCTTCAATAAATGGTGCTGGGAAAACTGGAAAGCCATGTGCAAAAGAATGAAACTGGACTGCAATCTGTCACCATGTACCAAAATTAACTCAAAGTGGATTAAAGACCTAAACATAAGACCTGAAACAATAAACTGTATAGAAGAAACCATAGGTACTAAACTTATGAACCTTGGGTTCAAAGAGGATTTTATGAATTTGACTTCAAATGCAAGGGAAGTAAAAGCTAAAATAAATGAGTGGGACTGTATAAAATTGTAGTCTTGCTTCAATATAGTGTTTTGTGGTAAAAGCATTTCTAATTTCTCAACAAGAACCCCATCAAAACTGAGCTGGGCAAAGTGCCAAGAGATTAACATGTATCATTATTTCTTTTCAGACTCATATATATTATAAATATAAATACAAATATAATTTATATATATATAAAACCAAGGTAAACAGCATATACTTCCTGAACCTTATATAGCTTTTTATACCCAGTGGTTTTATTTTTCACTGTCCTCTTTCAGATGCTGGAATAACCACACATTTTATCTGGGATAATTCTATCCTTTTATTCCTCTCAATAAACAAAACCAGATCCTATTACCTTGTGTAGTCAATCATAATTTTTTTGACTATGATTACTTCTATTACAGTCTCAATAACCCATTTTATGATTTTAACCAAAGTAACTAAGTTTAACTTCATTGCCAATACTTGCCCCCACCTCCCGCCCACCACACACACACATGCAAAGAAAAAACAGAGCCTGACGATCATTTACTTATAAGTGGTAAAAACTGATTTTAATTAGGAACTATTGCAACAGGTGCAGGACACCTCAGTATAGAACTCAATTCTCAGTACAATTAGACCAAGTGGGGATTTACAGCCAAAGAGCAGAATGGGCTGAAAGCCCAGATGCTGTATGGAACATCCTATGTAGTTTGTAAAACCTAAGGCTGGAAAGTTTCTTGGCTTTATGATATAAAGATTCTAATCCTGAAATTTGGAAACAAGGTTCAAGTGATGTGACAGTTAGAGTGTAGGTTTACTGGCTAACATGTTGATGCGGTGTTCCTGGGTTCATAAGAGTTACAAGCCTTAGAATGATGACACTCAGTGCTCCTCTGACGGGGTATTTCCATTCCTTACTGATCATTAGTCCACCAACCAAGCAGAAAGGAAGGCATCAATAAGCTGTGTCCATCTGATAATGTAATTTATCCTTTGCCCTAATTGGTAAGTATCTCATGTGACTAAATATTTGAAAGTATTCTTTCTGTGGACCAATTAAACAATTGTGATGATGGGACTTCCATGGGGTCATGGGAGTACTTAACAGTATATATTAAAAATGAAACTGTGCACATATTTCCTAGAAACTCCATTTCTTATTACATATCCTTTGAGAGAACTTGCATGTATTTATAAGAAGACCTGTAACAATATTTGTTATTACTTTGTAAAAGCAAAGATTTGGGGGAGACAACCAAGATGGCAAAGTGGGTAAACACTGTGTTTATCTTCTCTCACAACCACACCAAAATTACAACTAATCTACAAAACAACCTGTCATGCAGGGTTTCAGCCCCCGCTCCCCGCACAAGAACGCAGGATATGGTGAGCCCAAAAAGGCACAACAACGGAGCCACAAATAGGGGAGTCATACCACCACATTCTTGATGGTGGCTGGTTGAGACACAAAAGCAAACATCCGCCCAATGAAGGCCCCCAACGAGGGGTCTTCCTGCACGACTGTCTCGCTGGTGACCAGGCGAGACACAGGAAGTAGGATCAACATGATCCACAATGTAATCCGCTTGCTAACCGCACTTGCTAGCCGCAATCCGCTGTCCGCTTCTCTGCCAATCAACCAACCAACTAACTTCACTTGTTAGCTGCAATCCATGCTTGCTAGCATAGCCACGGCAGTTATATTAGTGGCTAATGGCTAACTGGTTACAGCTGAAGGCTATCTGATCACAACTGATAGCCATCTACTACCCGAGCCAGCACCTTTCCATGTGAGGTTGAGAGCCTGGAACCTGCTCCCTGGGACTCTGTCCCCACACAACCATTACTGAGAATCGCCTAAAACCAAGCTGAACTGAAGCCTTTCAACTAAGGATGTGTAGAAGAAGCCACCTCCAGACTGGGAGGAAGGTCAGAGATGCAAAACGGGCTCATCCCACACCCGTGTGTGACCATTAAAAATCTATGTCATGCAAGGCGTCCGGCCGGGTCTCAGCTACTGCACCCAATACAAGAACAGGATATTGTGAGGCCAAAAAGGAACACCCACGGAGCCATAGGTAGGGGAGTCATACCACTATAGTTTCATTGGAGGCTGGATTCACATGACGTGCGACCTGCTGTCTGCTTTTCTGCCAACCGACCGACTCTCCTTCTCGACTCCCCTCGACTCTCCTCGACTTCCCAACTTAGCTGCGGCAATTATATTATTGGCCAATGGCTCAATGGTTACAGTTGACGGCCAACTAGCCACAGCTGACGGCCATCTATTACCTGAGCCAGCATCCTTCCTCAAGAGGCCGAGAGCCTGGAAACTGCTCTCTGGGGCTCTGTCCCCACAGTTTCGTACCTATGTTTTCTTCTATGCAATTTATTGTTTCAGGTCTTATGCTTAAGTCTTTGATCCATTTTGAATTAATTTTGGTGACAGATAGCAGTCCAGTTTCATCCTTTTGCACGTGGCTTTCCAATTCTGCCAGCACCATTTATTGAAAGGCTGTCTTTTCTCCACTGTATGTTTTTTTGCTTCTTTGTCAAAAATTGTCTGTCCATATTTATGTGGTTTTATTTCTGGGTTCTCAATTCTATTCCATTGGTCTATGTGTCTGTTTTTCAGAGCAGAGATTTTCAACCGTTGGCTCATTGCTGGACATTGTTTCGTATGTACTGGGGGAGTCCCATTTGAAAAGGGAATATTTAAGGGAATCATTCTTTTATAAATGAAAAGTAAACCTTTTATTGATTTTATTTTTATGCATATTTTCTTGCTAGGTTTGCCTGGTTGGGGCTCCTGAAAGTGCCAAAAAGATATGGAATAATTGATATGCACTGGGGGTTAATCCTGGGAAGCTTCTGGAAAAGGAGAGCATGTTTTGAAAGGTAAAAAAGGCACCAGGCCTTGTCTGCTGTTCCTTCTGCTAGAAGTATTCTCAATGCCCCCCGGTCTCCCATGCTGGCTCCTCCTCACCCTTCAAATCTCAGTTACCTTGACCACCCAACATAAGCTAGAGTCAACCCTGTTACTCTCTTTCATGGCATTTCATTTTAATATGAAAGCAGTTCAACAACTTCCCTTGCCTCTTCAACATTATGTTTGCTTGAGCTTTTTGAAATTTATGGTAAAATCCACATGGTTTTGATTAAATGTCTTTACACTCCCCAGGCATTCCGTTTCATTTTAAACTACCAATGAGTGAGTCAGCATTGTTAGGTAAAATTGCCAAAGTTGATGCTCTTAAAACAGCTGGTCTCTGTCTTGTTTCCTCTCCGGTGACTTATTACAAGATTTTTCTTTCTGTTGTTTTTACCAAACCAGCTGGGTTCCAAGGACAATTCCCCTGACTACATGAGCTAAGTTAGCAAATCCAGGTTTCTGCAGCAGCATCTGGTCACTGTTCTCCAGTGCTGTTAATTAATTACCTTTTAAATTCTTTCAGCTTTTTATATAATAGCAGTGCTACAAGCAGAAGCTCAGTTACCAACTGGAAACAGGTAGGTAGAAAGATGGAAAATCAAAATAACAACAAGAAAGAAAAATGGACGTGGTATATTCAATTCAGTTCCAGAAAAATAAATAGTCTCAGTGGCAGAATCTCCATTTGCAAACATCAAATAAAATTTTGGTTGTAGTTAGATAGGTTATAATGTAGGGAGAAAGGCACATTCTACCTTAGGGAGCATACAAGGGGCTATAGATTGTGGAGAAATGCAAATAACTGACTTTGACTTTTATTTGGTGTAGGAAATGTGTCATAGGTTTGCAGGGTAAAATAAAAGCTTGGAGGAGAGTCTGGGTCAGTACAATTAGCATATGTAGTGTAATTAGCATAGGAAGGGACTTGGGGGTTCAAATGATAATTTAGAAAAGGATTTATTTACTTTTTATTTCATTAACCATTTTGATTGGAGTGAAGAGAATTAATAACCCACAGAAATTAGAAGTCAAGACCACTTACTTACTCTGTTTTATTTCTGTGTTTACAGAAAATTTTTTAAAAAGGAAGAAATCCACTTGACTAGTTCTCCATGGTATTTTTTGGGGACTAACATCAAATGAAGCACACAGAATTTGGAGAAGGATTAACTGGTAAACTGTCTTCCTGAGAATGTACCTGACCCCACCTGCATGTCTAATTACACACCTGCCATCATTTTTGACTATGATATTAAAAAAAACGTGCTTTAATGGTAGTAAAGGGGAATTAATCCTTGTTCTATAGTCTACAGTTGTTGTTTTCTCCATCTCTAATTTTGGCCACCACAATGTCAAATAGTAGATGTAGATAAGGTTCAGAGAAAGTAACAAATTTAGGAATCCAGGCATATGAAAATTGATGGTAAGAGGAACGGTGAAAGGAAGGAAAAACTTAATTTGGTTACTTAATTCAAGTACAATAAGGATTTATTTAAAAGAGTTCTTGAAAACATCTTTATTTTACTTTCACAGAGCAACAGACAAGGGAATATAGGCTTAAAACAAAGAACTAGAAAGTTCAGTTGGAAGCAGGGAAACAGTTTTGAACTATGAAATTGATAAAACATAGGACTAACCAAACAAGAGACATACACAATTTTCAGATAGCTTGTCTTAGTTGTGATTTAGATATGCTACTGATGTATTATTATATGTGCTGGATCAGAAATTGACTTGCATACTCACTGGTTATATTCTGTGGATATACACTAATTCTCTCTATTTTCTTCAAATGTAAACTTTAAAATGGATGAGAATCTCTTCTGGGAGACTGACTAAATCCATTTTGTAAATCTACAAAAGAAATGATGGTGTTTAGAGCTAATATTAAAGAGTTACTTTAATAATCTTTAATTGAGAAAAGTATGGTGGTAGATGAAAGTCCTGGAGAACAAAACATTCAGTGTTCTTTTAGAACATACTCAGTTTTCTCAGAGCAAAAATTGGCTCCTATCACACTTTCCAGGGCAGTTGCGATGCCTTCATCTAGTTTTGTGTATTCAACCAGGAACAATGTTTTTGAAACTCTGAGGACACAAGCATATACATGTTAATATCTTCTGGTACTCAGTTCTTTCCTTTGCTTTTTTTCCTTTGTATTAGGTTGGTGCAAAAGTAATTGCGGTTTTTGCAATTATTTTTAACCTTTTAAATCGCAATTACTTTTGTACCAACCTAATAGATTATCCAACCCACGTCCAGACTCCCCATTTTTCCTGTTTCCTTGTCCAATACTTTCTTCTGAAGTGTCTCATGTAGGTTTATTATACTTGGACAGTACCTCATGTTCCAAATCTATTTGGCTTTTTATACTACCAAAACTCCTATTTGCTTAACCACCTATATTTGGGTTAGCTGCTGCTTTCAAAAAGTGATCAGAAAAAATAATTTACACAAAGATGGGAAAGACTTGTCATTTCTTATTGCCTAACCATTGGGGGGACATTAGTATATTATTTCCCAGAGGTATTGCTTGGGTGCCTAGAAAAAGTCTACCTACCAAATCAGGGAATACATTAGGTATACAGCCAACATTTTTGTGTGTAGAAATAATTAATTCTTCCACAAAATTTACATTTTTATGAAGTGTGGTTATTATTGGCTCCTAGTATTTCTAAAAATGACTAGTTAGCAATTGTTTAGAAATCTTTCTTCCTTTGCTCCTTTCTTATTCATCTTTTGTCTGTCCATTTGTTCATTGTCCTTCCCTCCCTTCATCCATCCATCCATCCATCCATCCATCCATCCATCCATCCATCCATCCACCCATCCAGGTAGATGCAGTTACTTATTCACCCCTCCAACACATACTAATACCATGTGATGGGGGTGGTGCCGGAACCTGGGACAATAGAACAAGGTAAAACACTCTGACTTTTCCCTGCAGGGCTTCTCAGCCTTGGTACTGTTGACATTTGGAGTTGGGTAGTTCTTTGTCGTTGGGGGATATACTGTTATCCTGGGCATTGCAGAATGTTTAGCAGTATCCCTGACTTCCACCTACTAGATGCCAGTAACAACCCTGCTCTTTCCTCCACCCCCTGTCCTGGTTGTGACAACCAAAAATGTTTCCAGACATAGTCAAATATACCCTGTAGTGAAATAAAATATCCTTGATAAGAACGCTGTTTTGATGAGAGACATGTAAATGGCATATTGCCCTGCATTTTATAAGTCTTATAATAAAGGTGCACATATTGGGGATATATTTGGATATATTCTGTCTTTGTTCCCACCTCTGATCATTGCTAATATACTTCTGCAAAATAATTCTTACTTAAATCCCAAAAGGAGATCATATATTTCAGGAAATTATTCATCATAACTCATGATTGACTTCTTTTGTACTACAGTGACTTCTGGTATTCCATGTGATAGATCCCCATTCAAGTAAACTATCCAGCCAAATAGCTAATTAGACTTTAATGTTGGTTTTTCTACCATGCAATTTCTGTTGAAATGACTTGCAAAGATCTTTAATATAAATGCTCTTTTTAAAAAAGTAGTTATTAAATACTGAACTATTAAAAATGAGCGAGTGTATAGATCAGGGTGTGAAGAACCGGAATTTGTAATCAACTCATCAAATTGTTTTTTTTGGGGGATTAATGAAAAATTTTGATGACTTTTAACTGAGGTTATTATTATTTCTATATTAGTAGTTTTCCAAGCACAGACCTTTAGTAGTTTATATAACAAACAGAGGTTGGCATTAGTTAAAATAAATAATATTCCATTAAATCTTAACTAGGTATGAGATGTTTGTACTGATTTGCTCATAATATAGGCCTCTTACTGTTATACTTTGCTTACATAATTTCATTTGTTGATACTCCAGTACTGTTTTTTCTTAAATTCTAGATTGACGCATGTCTTACTTTAGGTTTTGGAGAGTGGTGATGGAATGTCATGGTTCTTTATGTATTTTTAATTCTAAATTTGAGGAATCATTAGAATATTGCTTCAAATGCTTTCCTCCTCTTCATTCAGTCCTATAAAACTTTGATTATAGGAATTCTTTACTTATTGGCCATGCGTGGAAGTGGGAGGAATTTGTAATTACTTTTTTGTTGAGGTTTCTGATAATCAGTAGATTTCAACCGCAGCAGAGTTTTATTATAGTGTTGACAATTATTAGCTCTTTATTTTCAGTGATAAATGTTTCTCACTTTTAATTTACCCTGGCTACATACCTATAAAAGAGAGGTTGTGAAGGATTAACTTTATCTCTGGCTCACTTTTTTTTAGAGATGCAGAGTAAACTTCTTAAATAGAGGTACAACTGACACTTCGCTGTAATATTCCAATGTTCACCTTTGGGGGTGTGCAGTCGAGTACACTCAGACTTCTGTCACAGTTCTAGATGTCTTGACAGAATAAATGCACATAACACAGAAAAAGAATGACTTCCCTGTACCATTGGTCATCCGTTGTAGTATAAGTGGCTAATATATTCTCTAGGAGCTATATCTGAATCTTTGTTCAAATGCAATCTGGTCTGCCCTTGGTAAATTGGTCTGTGTAGCCAACCAGAGAAGAGACACGTTTTGTCTTTTCGATACATGCAGCACTGACAGTAACTGAGTTGAGATTATTCTGGCTGGAAGTAGAAGCTGACCTTTCTGTAGCTCTAGTATTTTGCTCTTTATTTTTATTTTTGGATATGTTTTGGGTTGAAAACTTTGTCACATTGTGTCGAGAGGTCCATGACTTAGCTTTAAAAAAATTAGAGAATAGTTTGTTCTTTTCACTCAAAAATTCCTACTGGGTCATAGCAACACTGTAGCCTGTACTATCATTTTGCTAGTGAGTTCCATGTCTTTCTACTTGAGGTGTAAGGGATCGCTCTTTTTTATTTCCCACAGACTCCCTTCTTAAAGCTTCAAATACCTCCTTATTCTAGAGGCCTTATTAAATTTAGTGACTAAATGTATATTTACTCTGTTAGTACCTTTAATAATTTTTATTTTCATATGAAAACTCTGAAGTGAGATGTGCTATTTCATAATCTCTAAATGGCCAGAGTTATTTATAGCCCTGGAAATTTAACCATGCATCATGTCAGTATGTCCAGGATATAACCACCTCTCATTACCTCTATCATTATCAATCTGGTCTAAGACACCATCATCTCTTGCTTGGATTATTGCAATAGCTTCTAATAATCTCCCTGGTTCTATCCTTGAGACTCTAATGCGTATTCAATGATGCAGCAGTCGAACTGATCCTTTAACAATGTAGGCCAGATTTTGTTCTTTCCCTGTTTAAACTCCAGTTGCTTATCTCATTCGAATACTAACCAAAGTCCTACGGCTTATAAGGCCCTACTATACACACTACTCCCCGTGCTCCGTGCCCCAAACACTCATGGTTGACCTCTCTGGTCTCCTTGTAGTTCTTTGAACATACCAAGTCAGCTCACACCTCAGAGCTTTGACTCTTGAGCTGTCATCTCTGCCTGGAATATTTCCCCCCAAATACATTTATGGTTTGCTCATTCACCTTCTTTAGCTTTCTGATCAGTCAACTTATCAGCAAGAAGTTTCATATCAATTCAATTTAAAAAAAAGTAGTACCCATACTACCGTATTCACCTTTCTTGCTTAATTTTTCTCCTAGTGAAATCATTAACAGAAACCCTATATATCTTTTTGAATATTTATTTTTTAATTGTCTCTTTTTTTCTGCCAAAATGTAAATGCCTAAGGATAGGGACTTCTGTCTATTTTGTTCTTGGCTATATTCCTACTGCTTAGACTACTTCCTGGTACATAGTAGGTGCTTAATAAATGTTTTTTGAAGGAAATGAGTTAATAGATAGGACCTAATTCAGTCCAATCATTCGTTTATTCAAAATCTTTTTTTTACTACCCAATATTTGCAAGGTACTATATGGGGACAAAAATGTAAAGTCATGATGATTTATAAACTTGAGCAGTTTACAACCATATGGAGGAAAAAGACATGTGACCAACTCTAAATAGTAAATGTGGATGTATAGGTAGGTCATGAGGAAGGTAAGGCAGATGAGTTACCATTTGGCTTGGATATTAATGAATTAATCATATTTTGGGGAGCATAGAATAAGAAGGTAATTTCTGGCTTCAGGAATAAAAAATCAGAGTCACAGGATCTTATAAGTCTCTTTGTCAAAGAATAGTCCTCTTTGGCCTATCTGGTATATGAGATTGATTATTACTCCTCCAGAGAGAAGATAGCTAACATTGTTCATACTGATAAAGAAATTTAACATTGAATGCCCTTTGTTTATGGTTTCATCAGGTGCACCCATGGCTACCAGTCCACTAGATCACTCACCGTTCCTCGTGCTAGCAAGACCACCTGACAAGTTAGTTACCCTCATGTGTAATGACAGCAATAGTGGCCAACAGGATGTTATTTGATTTTTGTGAAATGCTCAGGTAATATTTGACTTCCAAAATTTATATACTTTTTCATAGAGGGTATTAATATAATAGTATAATTGAGTAGTTTCATTTTCTCCTTTAGGTAACAGGCGAATGCCACCTACCAAATGAACCAATGTATGGAGCCAACTACTCTATGGTGTCTGAGTTTGTGTTCCTGGGACTCTCCAGTTCCTGGAGATCCAGCTTCTTATTTTTTGCTTGTCTTGTCTCTTCTATGTATTTAGTATTATGGGAAACCTCCTCATAGTGGTCTCTGTGACTTCTGATCCTTATTTACATTCCCCCATGTATTTTCTGTTAGCCAATCTCTCCATAATTGACCTGATATTTTGCTCCATTGCAGCACCCAAGATGATTTGTGATCTTTCAGGAAGCGGAAGGTCATCTCCTTTGGGGGTTGTATAGCTCAGATCTTCTTTAGTCATGCTGTTGGGGGCACTGAGATGGTCCTGCTCATTGCCATGGCCTTTGACAGATATGTGGCCATATGTAAGCCTCTCCACTACTTGACTGTCATGAGCCCACGAATGTGCATTTTGATTTTAGTGGTTGCCTGGACCATTGGTCTCATTCATTCTTTGGCCCAATTGGCATTTGTGGTAAACTTGCCTTTCGTGGCCCTAATGTAATAGACAGCTTTATTGTGACATACCTCGGCTCATCAAACTTGCTTGCACAGATACCTATAAACTGGAGTCATGGTCACTGCTAATAGTGGGTTCATTCCGTGGGTGCTTTCTTCTTGCTCATCCTCTCTTACATCTTCATCATGGCCACTCTACAGAAACACTCCTCAGGTGGTTCATCCAAGGCTGTTTCCACACTGTCAGCTCATATTATTGTCGTGGTTTTATTCTTTGGTCCACTGATTTTCTTCTATATGTGGCCCTCTTCTTCAACACATCTGGATAAATTTCTAGCCGTATTTGATGCAGTTTTAACTCCGTTTCTAAATCCAGTCATTTACACGCTCAGGAACAGAGAGATGAAAATGGCGATGAGGAGAGTGTTTAGTAAGCTTACAGGTTTAGAAAAAATCAATAAATGGCTTTATTGAAACACAAAATTTCCAAGTGACTATTCACAGTTTTTTTGTCCCTCATAGCCAGTTCTCATGAAGAATGCACCATTTCTCTGAGGTCTTATCTTGTTCTTTTGTTTGAAACATTTTCCTTTGTTTCTTCATTTTGCTGACTCTGTGTTGGCTTCCATGCATTAGGTAAAACAGCCACCTCTCCCAGTCTTAAAGGAGTCGCTTCATTTTAGAGATAAACCTTACTGTTCGACCCTACCTTAGCTCTTGGTTTTTTCTCAAACCTTTGTAATTTCCAAGCAGCTTGTTTTATTTTTAATGGCTCCCAGTAGTTGAGGATGTGTCCGGAGCTGTCCGTGTCCCAAAGGGAAAGATCTCAGTAAGCACCTTGATTCACCATGATTGGGATTCAGACCCTCAGGTAGCAGTTTTAAAAGTAGGCAAATATATACAGTCCTGTAGGATCACGAGGTAAGCCCCGCTGACCACCAGGGCCAGGCCATCTCCTGTGCGGCAGTTGCAAAAATTGGAGATCCAGACGAGTATATAAGTGCCTGTCTGGGAGATAACTGTGAGCTGCGTGAGGCTGAGAGAGAGCGCAAACATGCAGGCACCTGCCTGTGTTCTGAGAGCACGTCCGTCTGACATGTGGCCAGACCTGAAGGCTGCCTCTCAGGCTAATGCTCCATGACAAGCAAAAAAACAAAGGAGTCTCTCTCACACCAAGTCGGGACAGCCCTTGATCACTGCTGCCACGCTGGGCCCAAGGGCAGGTGAATTCCAGTGCATGTGCCCTTGAAAAGCCATTTCTCAGATCGTTATAGCCTTGAGGGTCTCGTGGACATGAGCCCCGCGGGTTTTCAAACTAGATGTTTTAGGGGCTTGTCTCTCAGGTGCAGGTCTTAAAGTTGGGGGTGCCTGATGTGGGGTTTGAACCCTTTGCACCTCAGGGAGAAGCTCCTGTCTTGATTTCCCTCCTGACTGTGGGTCTCTGAACCAGCTGTGGGGTGTATGGTGCGACTGTGATGCAGCCTCCCCTACCTGCTTAGATGTGGGCCTTCTCTCCTTGGCTCCACTTATATGAGTTACTCAGGCAGGTTTCCGGTTTTTCTCAGAGGAAGTCGTTGTATGTTTGTGGGAGAGGGTGAGTATAGGACCGTCTTACATCGTCATCTGAGACTGGAACTGGGATTGTCTTTGTGCTGTACATCACTGAGTGTTCATGGACCGTCACCACCATATGCTGGGTCTATTTTGTTCTCACTGAAGAATGGGCGACGTTCTTCCCTGAAAAGAAAGAGGGACTTTTATATTAAAGGCATAAAAATCAAGATAATATTAACCCTTACGTTTCAGTTCCCAAATAATTGTGCCAATAATTTCTTTCACACATATTAAATAATGATGTAAATAAGTTTGTTTCTCAGAAGAAGCATATTACTGTTTTCAAGCTATACTGCCCTGTAATTGGTACATTTGTTAAAATTCATTATCTGTTTGTATCCCACATCTCCCTTTTCTCCTGTTCTGCTTTGTTATTTCACCTTTTGGTTGAGTAAAATGTAGCAATCATCTTTAGGATCTGTGGTTACATACACATTCTAATTCACAAATCTTGCTTTCATGCTTTGTTCCATGTGTTGAAGAATGTTCTCGACTTCTTTTTCAATCAAGTAGATGAGGTGTTGACAAACTTTTTTGTAAAGGGCCAGATAGTAAGTAGTTTTGTATTTGTGGGTTATATAATCTCTGTTGCAACCATTCAGTTCTGCTCTAGAAGTATTGAAATAGCCATAGACAACACATAAATGAATATACATTGCTGAGTTCCAGTAAAACTTTATTTACAAAAACAGGAGGCAGGCCAGATTTAGGGTGCATAAAATACAGATCTGCCTATTCCCCCAAATATCACGTGTTTGTTTTAAATCAAGAGTCTAAAATAAAGTGCAGTATAGCATCACACAAAATTTGCGGTTAAAATTCAGAAATTCTGGTTCTAACAGCACCAATTCACATGCTGTGTTATCTTACCTAAGTCACTTAACCTCTCTGAATTTCAGTTTCTTCAAAGGCTGCAATAGAACTCACAGATTTATGGTTATGACTAAGTGAGATGATATTTGAAAGGCTTTATCAATTGAAAACTTAGCCTGGGTTCCTTTCCTGGATTGTAACCATTTACTTGGAGTCTATCAGCTTAAAAATAAAATTTGTTTTATTTTCTAACGCACTTTAAACTTACCTTCTACTTTGTACTCCCCCACCCCCACCCAAATATCTTGTGATGTATCTCCATTATCTTATCTTTTCATAGTATTGTGGTATGTACCTTCATTGCCTTGTGTCACCTGTCAAACTGAAGATTTAATTGTTTACTTCCTTTTGCAGTCATTGATAGAAATAATAATGGTAAATATTCACAAAGTACATACTATGTGCCAGGCACTACTCTTAGCTTTTTACCTGTATTAACTCATTTAATCCTCATAGCAATCCTTGAGGCAGATATTATTATCACCCCATTTTACAAGTTGGGAGATGGAGGAACAGAGATGTTAAATAATTTGTCTAATATTTGTAAATGGTAGATTTGAGTTTAGATCTAGGCAGTCTGGTTTCAGAGGCTGGATTTTTAATCATTATATTATTTTTCTTCCTACAAAATTTGTTTCATATTTATCACTGGACAGGCCTAGCTTACCTTTCTTCATTTAGAGCCAATGTGTCTATATTCTCTGCCCCCCATATTGATGATAAATATGTCGATTCCTTATTGATGATAAAATAATTTCTAATGAAATAAATTATGTTATGAACACAGTTGAATTATATTATGTGCATAGAGCTCAGCCATTATATACTAAATATTAATTAACATGGAAAGTTGCTCAAGACAGATTAGTAAGTGAAAAAAGAGGTAACAAAACAAGATTTAAAATTTGACCTGTTTTTAAAATAATGTATGTACATAAGCCAACATGTTAATAGTGATATTTCTCCCTGGGGGGATATAAGTGATCTTTTATTATCTTCTTGCATTTGTCTGTAATTTTAATATTTTTAATAATAAATGTTATAATGTAATAATGAAAGAAGCTACTAAAATAGTCAAATACATTTAAAAAGTCTTTTAAACTTTGGTATATTTCACAGGTTTTTGATGTTGAACCTTGACAAAGGCATTTTGCTAGGCTACGTAAATCATAATCCCTGGTGGTTATTATTTGCCTTCATACTTGGCCTCTAAAAGAATTCTAAGCCATGAGTTTTAGTCTCAAAAATTGCCTTTTTCCTAGTATGTCTTTGGTGAACCTATAGATCATTATACATTTTATCATCCTCTCTGATAGGAAAGTATATCTTCTTAGTGGTCTGTAGATCCTTCATTCATTGAATGAGTTTAGGTCAACCTCCGAGTTTGGTGCCATTGGAGATACGAGGATGCTTTTACATGCTACTGCTGTACACTTTAAAAATGGAGGTTACAAAGGGAATTGCTACTTCTCTGCATAAGTCATGAGACAATACACTTTGGACTGGTTGATTCCAGTTTTAACCTTGTGTAGTTATTGTTGAAAATACGATTGAGACCAACTGGAGTTGTCATCACCAATGTCCTTCATTGCACTGAAAACCAATCATGCAGAAGAAAGTTAAAATTCTCTTAGCATTTTTATGAAGTAGGCAAATATGATAATATTTACATGGGAAAATAGAGCAGAGTTCATATAATTGGCTTATGTGCCTCTTAATGATAACTGTCTACTGTATGCACAGCAGTGTTCCAGGCCTTCTGGATAGATGCTATATAAATATTATAAGCTGCCCTTGACTTTGGAAATTTGCAGTCCAAGGGAATTGGGTCTTTGGAGAAAGAAAGATAGTCTATTTTCATCATAAGTTAGTGGAAGGGAGACAAAAAATGAAATGAGAAAAAGACTTCCTCCATGTGGATTTAACAACAGTCTGGAATACAGGGCAAATTGACCTTATACTCTGAACAAATCTACATGGTACTGATTGATTAGATTAATAGGCTTCCAAAGTCAGAGATACAGTCAAGGGGAAAAGCACATTAAGGAGAAGTCAGAAGAATGTCGTGAAAATCCCTAGAGGTGGATGTAGTTTAGGCACCTATATTTTTATCTCTTAGTCGTCATTTAATTAAAATTACTATTTGTAACCTGGACGTATAAGTCTCTGACGTATGGTATTTATTATTATTATGCTTTAAGCTGGTATGAACAAACATTTTTAGAGCCCAGCCTCATCCATTCTGATCAAGGATTTGCAAATTCCCTTATTGTCTCCACACCAGGTAAAATTTAAGGGAGCATGTTAAATTAAAAAGCATTGCAATTAATTACCTTATAAGGAGAGAGACTATGAGCCAAGGAAGTTCAAATGTTTCTGAAAGTGTGATTAATTTTAATTTGAGAATTACATTTATCTTTTCCACTGAGCCAGAAAACTGGAGATGGTATGGACAATGGAGTTTTTGTATAAATGAGAATGTCCCATTGCAGGGAGTAATACTATAAGGCCCTTACAAAGGTGCTTCCTCCTGCTACTGTCCCCAAATAGAACTTGGGAGTAAGATGGAGTCATTATAGAATGCCAAAATTAGTTTCCAACATCAAAGAAAAAATACTGAAAATGATATAGATGTAAATTACACAAAGATAATCTCTGGTATTCCCTGTTTTGTAGCCCAGGATGATTTTAAATAGAGTCTTGTTATGATTTTACATGAACTCAACCACCATTGTAAGAACAAATTGACTACAATTCTAAATCAATACTGCCAGGAAAATTTTAGAAAAATCACATAGAATACCTCTAATATATGCCCATCTTCCAACAATATAATCCTGGTAAACCGCTAAAAATTGGGCAAGTGTGGGAGCTAAAATCTCATAGCCCATTTGAATACTTCCAAATTGACTTCCTATTATTAATTCTTGCAATGGGATATGAATATATGTTTGTTTTTGTATGCTTGTTTTCAGAATGATCAAAGTCTTACTCTGTTACAGATCTATGGCTCTGACACTGGAAAAATTTTACTCAGTTTTATGTTTCCCACATGGGGAATCATGAAACTCTCATTAAAGAGCTCTGCAAGGTATTATCACTTACACAAAAGCTCCACTCTTCATACCATCTCCAACCTTCTGGCCTAGCAGAAAAGACAAATGGAATTCTCAAGTGGAAATTATCGAAACTTACAGAAATATTTGAACTTTCCTTGCTCACAGTTTCTCTCCTTATGAGTTAGCAACAGGCCAATCTGTGCATCTAAGAATATCACCTGATGTTAAGACTCCACTCTGTTGCAAACAGATGTAGCCAAATACTGTACTCAGTATTATCTTCAACAGGTATGACCATCTTTTCCTCATTCTCCCGAGAAAACCTTGTGTGACCTAAAACCTGAAAATTTCCCAAAGGAATCACTGATTCACTTTTTTTGGCAGTATCCAAATGAAGATTCCTATAGGGGGATTATATATTGGAAAATGTGGTCAGAAATTTGTATTAACCTTAGCCAAAGTTATACATAACTCTGACAGCTCTTGAGACTCAATAAACAAGTATTAACATTTTAGGTATGTGATAATAGACAAATAGCTTTATATTTTCTATTAGCTAGCCAGGTAAGTTATGCCTGTATTATTGCAGCACTTTTTGCTACACTTGGGTAAATATATGAGCCAGATGGAACAATTAATCTCTAAATTGAAGAAGATGGTTTACCTGGCTCACTAAAGTAGGTAAATAGATTCAGGGACACATTACCTTAGCCTGATAATTTTAAAGTATGTCACTGAAACATTCTGTAATACTTAATTATTACATTCCTGAATTTCTGTGCATTGAAACTGCAAGTAATTTCCAAAGTTTTAAATGCTGTTATATAACCACTGTCATACGACATGATTCACTAACTCATCATTTGACAAAAGGAGCATGGAGATGATTCCCTAATTGTACTCCAAACTTTGTTTCTGTGACAACAATGCCATCAGAGCTCCTGACAATGATGTAGATCAGGAATGAGACTACTTTTTTTTCTGACACTTTGGTTTGGCCAGAGTACAGTCATCAGTTATGCAAGACTGAGAACCGGAACAACCATTTCCATCAATTGTGTAACTACAGCCAGGGAATATCTTGTCATTCACATAACACTTTTTTCTGCACCCAGAGCCTCGCTTTGCCTGCATTACCTCCCTTCCCCTATTTTGGAATGGTGTTCTCCCTCTCTGCAGTAAGTCAACTATATGGTTTACTTATCATAGCAGATTTCTTTATTTGAGCAGGGTATTCCTGCAAAAAAATCCTTAAGTTTACTAATAAATGCTTCAGAACATTTTATTTAGGAAATTCCTAAACTGAGAATGTAAAAAAATTATACCATTCTTTTCTAGTCATAAGCAAAAATACTATAAAAAGTTCTAAAATGTGAAGATTTTTAACACTTGTAATGTGAATTTTAAAATTCATCTTTACTGCAGAAATAGCAGGCCAGTGGGTGTCTATTTACTTCATTCTCTCAGATCAGAAACCATAGTGGTAGTAGCCTCAAAGCAAGATTGAAAGGAGGCTAGACACTTTCTCCTAGTGTGTGTCTGCACATTAGTCTTTGTTTCTTATTTTTATTTGATTTCTTAACACGAAAAAATCTTGAGTCCATTTTTGAGATAAGAGTCCTTCTATCTTTTATTGAAATTAGTTACCACTCAATACATTTTTATTTCTTTTAATACAACAAACTGAAAACCCTCAAGTTAATTATTTTAAATGAATAACTCAATTTGTGATAATGCAATTCAATTAGTTTTAAGGATTTTAATATCTAGTATACTCAAAATCAATTATCCTAGAATGACAAAAGTCATCCAGCCTTTTTAAAAAAACAAACAAACCTGGAAAATTCATGTAAACATTCTATTTAGCTATGTTGCATTCATATAAATATCTTTCAAAGGTAAGTTAATATTTTCCCTGAAGGTATAGTCCTCATCTAAAAAGGAAAAAATATAATCCCAAAAGAGCTTTTTCAGCTCCATTCTTACCACTTCCCATCAATAGCCTTGGAATTTATCCAATTTCCTTTGCCAGAAGAGGATTTTTGTTGATTTTAAAGCTAAAATGAGAAAGTTAGTTTATGTTGTAAATCAGTCTTGTCTGGTTTGAAGCCAAATGATGACTTATTTGCTAATTTAGTTTTACCCTTTTTGTCCTCTCTCATGTGAGTTATTTCTATATTTTCAAAATATTTAAATACAAGTTTGTCTATATTATCTGGTTTTTTAGCACATTTTTGTGTTTTATCTGTATCAGCCATGTATACTGAGCTATATCCCTATTGAGTTTTAATTTCCTATAGGTCACTAGTTTCAAATGGGAGGAAATAACCCTCAAGCAAGATATTTATTATCTATGATTTGCTGCACTAGTGGGAAAGGAAGAGGGGAGAAAATTGTTATTATAAACAATTATTCCTACAGCTACACCAAGCTTCAAAGACAGAGAATTCAGTTATTTCTTCTAGTAAGAGAAAGTGCAAGAGAGAAAAAAATACATGAACTTTTGTTTTCTCACATACATTTTTATAATTTGTTCTGCAGTTTTTTGATAAGATTCTTGTACTCTCTGTATGTACAGTTTTTAAATGACTTTTAATTTGATTTGATTATTTTTTCTTGATAATCTGACAATTTTATGTGATTGTTTTATGAATAATTGTATCCATATTTGGAGCAAAAGAAGTCCACCTCTCAAGAATTTGTGACTTGACAAATGCTTTATAACATTTGTCTTCTGAGACCACCTTTTCCCTCCCCTTCAAAATCAACTTCTGCTTGTATAAGAAGTGTTTGAGGTGAAAGCACTAGAAAACTTGTTGACAATACTTTTGTTTATCTCTTATATCAGAGTCAAATAGAGAAACTTATTTCACACTGTGTCAGCCTTAGGATTCAACTGAGTATTTACAACTTTATTTCATGAAGAACACCCTCAAATCCAATCACCTTGGTACAGTACTTTCAGTATTCTTGCAGACCAATTTCTTTGCCATGAGGCAGCTAGAGTTGGCCAATGGAAGCCCCGGAGAAGAATTTTTCCTCTCCTTTCAACATCATTTGACTACACTAGAGGAAAGACTGGCTTTGCTACCTCAGTCTAAGCAGGTCTTACTCAAGGCAACAGGGAAATATTTTCTGTTAGGAAAAATTGAGTATCATTTGGAAATTGGCAAAGAGATTATTGGGTGCCCATTCAATGAAATGCTGGGCATTGTTTAGGGGATCCTCTGGGATTATGTTGTTCTACAGGAATGTAGAACATTCTTTGATTAGGCTATTTAAAACCCTATAGATAGAATTAACTTGTAGAAAACTGATAATAATGCACATGTTTTGAGCAATGAAAATGATTTCTGTTCACGGCAATGCAAATACATTTGGTCCAGTAGAGAATATACATCTCTGTAGATCAAATCCCAATTTGAACTAGTTTTAACATCTTACTACATTTCCCTCATGAATTGATGATTTTATATGAGCATCATGAGTTTAGCTTTTTGAAAATTATTTTTTAACTTCTCTATCCTGGCAAACTAGCCTTGCAGGCACTTGTTTAGACCTGAATGAGTGACACAATCTAGACTCTGGCACCTCATCTGCAGTATACCACCAACAGCTAACACAGAGGGTTAGTGCTTACTTATCCCATCTATCTGGACACTGCCAACCAATCAAAAAGTCAGAGACTTTGTTTCCCTCAGATGGGGCAGAGTTAGATTATGGACTTTTGGCATTAACAAACCTACTCCTTTTCTCCACTTTTTCTCCCAACTGCCAATCTTTGATTTTTCAGTCTGTTGCTAAATTGGATTTAATAAAATGTTTCCATTCAACAACTTTACAGTCTCTTAATTTTTATTTTACTACACCGATGAATGTAAATTGAGACTAGTTAGAAGCAAAAGCAAGTGCTTTATTTAAAACTATTACAGTAGTGACTCCCTGAACAAATTTTAGCGGAGGTTTTTATTAAGGCATGGCTTAGAGAACATTTTGTTAAAATAGAGTGGGGTGATGATACAGCTTGTCCATTTCACCATTCCTGTGATTTTTTTCATGACTGACCAACATGGTTCAGTGTGATCATTGCTTGTGATTTGGTTTTGCTTCTAAGCATTTATTACACTTCAGAATTTATTGCTCTTATTTCCTTTTCTCAGTTCCTAAAACTGGTTTTAGATACTGAGGATTATATAAAAGTTCATGAGTGGAAAAGTACAGCTTTACACAGCATTATATGACCTTGGGTCCTTACTCAGTAATTACATGAATTTCCTTTGCCTTATCTCATTAATATTTCCAGCAAATTTACAGGAAAGAAAAGAACAAAACAAAACAAATTGGCTCTCTCTCAAATTAGAAATTGGCTGCTCTCACTGAAAACCCCAAACTAGAAATTGGCAGCTCTCACTGAAAATCCCAAAGAACAAGTTTTACCTTTAAGTTTTTGGTGTACCTGTGATTCACTGGTAAAGTAGTCTGTCCTATTGTCCTCTTTTGAAAGTTGCTATCTGAGTTGCAGACACCATATTCTGAAATAAAAAGGCTTTCTGGTGTTTGAATTGAATTGAATTGCAGTTTGTTGAGCTGCAAAGAGAATAGTGGACTCAGAGGTCAAAGTTTTATGACTAGTAAGAAAATCTATAAAATTTAATGGCAATGGGCTTACTTATCACAGGAGTAGTAGTAAGTAGTTTTATAGCTTTAGTGAACAAATTGTACTTCTAATAACAAATATATTTTGTTATAACTTCATTGAACAACTGCAATTCTCTGTTGAAAATATAGTTGCCATGTTAACTCATTAAATGATTCATTTATAAGTCTTTTCAACAATCATCAGTAAAATAGAACTTAAAATTAAGAAAACAAATTATATATGTAATTTCCAGTTTTATTGAGATAGTATTGATATGTAACATGTATAAGTTTAAGGTACAATGTGATGATTTGATACCCATAGGTAAATCAATAAGTGTGATATACCACATTAATAAAATAAAAGATGAAAATCATATGATCATCTCAATAGATGCAGAAAAAGCATTTGACAAAGTTTAACATCCTTTTATGATATTCTCACCAAATTGGATATAGAAGGGATGTACCTGAACATAATAAAAATCACATATGACAAATTCACAATGACTATCATACTCAATAGTGAAAGTTTGAAAACTTTTTTTCTAAGATCAGGAATAAGACAAGGAATCTCACTCTTACCACTCCTGCTCAACATAGTACTAGAAGTCCTAACCAGAGCAATTAGGCAAGAAAAAGAAATAGAGCATCCAAATTGGAAAGAAATAAGTAAATTGTTTCTGTTTATACATTATTTAATCTTATAAATAGACACAGACAACAGTTTAGTAGTTATCAGAGGGTAAGGTAGGAGAGGGTAAAACGGATCAAATATATGGTGATGGCAGGAAAACTGACTCTGGGTGGTGAACACACAATGTGATATACAGATGATGTATTGCAGAATTGTACACCTGAAGCCTATGTAACTTTACTAATAATTGTCACCCCAATAAACTTTAATTAAGAATAAAAAAAGAAAATCCCAAAGACTCCACCAAAAAAGTATTAGAACTAATAAACAAATTCAGTAAAGTAGCAGGAAACAAAATCAACATACAAAAATCACTTGCATTTCTATATACTAACAACAAACTATCTAAAAAGAAATAAAGAAAATAATCTCATTTACAATAGTATCAAAATGAATAAAATATTTAAAAATAAATTTAACCAAGGAGGTGAAAGATCTGAATACTGAAAACTATAAGGTAATGATGAAAGAAATTGAAGAAGACACAAATAAATGGAAAAAGATTCTGTGTTTGTGGATTGGAAGAAAATATTTTAAAATATGCACATCACCCAAAGCCATCTACAGATTCAATGCATTCCCTATAAAAATTTCAATGGCATTCATCACAGAAATAGAAAAAAGCAATCCTAAAGTTTTTGTGGAACAACAAAAGACCCCCAAATAGCCAAAGCTATTCTGAGAAAGAAGAATAAAGCTGGAGACATTACATTTTTTGATTTCAAACTTTATTACAAAGCTATGTAATCCAAATAGCATAGAACTGCCATAAAACAGACACATTGATCAATAGAACAGAATCAAGAGCTGAGAAATAAGCCCACACATATACAGTCAGCTAGTATTTGACAGGGAGCAAAGAATACTTAATAAGAAAAGCATAGTATCTTTAATAAATAGTGTTGGGAAACCTGTATATTTACATGGAAAAGAAGCCAAGGAGAAATAATGAAATTGGATTCTTATCTTATACCATCACAAAAATTAACTCAAAATGGATTAAAACTTAAATGTAAGATCACAAACTGTAAAACTACTAAAAGAAAACAGAGGGAAACAAAGTTCTTTGACATTGGTCTTGGCAAAAATTTTTTTGGGTACGACATCAAAGTATGAGCAATCTCTTTGCATGTGGAATCTACCTGAAAAGATGATGGAGAGAGGAGAGCACTGGAGTCATGGCTTCTGAAGTATGGAGGGATTATTAACCAACCTCTCATTCTGAAAATATATACTGACTTCCACACCTAGTTGTAAACTTTGGGTGATATACAAATGAAAAATTTAAAGCATTATGTTAATAGCAAAAGAGTCTACAGATTACAGATCAAGGTGTTTACCACTGCTATTTAAAAGGACAGATCTCTAAGTACCATATGATCTCACTTATTTGCGGATTCTAAAGAAAAGAATAAGTGAATGAACTAATCAGAAACAGTTTGGGAGACAATGAGGAAAAACTGAGGGTTGCTAGATGGGCGGGGGGGGGGGGGGGGTGGGGGGGAGGGTGAGGGAATTGGAGGGCAGTCGGTGACCACAGGATGGCCACGGGGTTTGAAAATTAATCTGGGGAACGTAATTTGGTGGTTACCAGAGCTTAAGGGTGTTGGGGGGTGGGGGATGAGGGTGAGGGGGATCAAATGTATGGTGATGGAAGGGGAGCTGACTCTGGGTGGTGAACACACAGTGTGATTTATGGATGATGTGATACAGAATTGCACAACTGAAATCTATGTAATTCTACTAACAATTGTCACCCCAATAAATTAAAAATAAATTAAAAAAAAAAAATAAAAGGACAGATCTCATTTCATTCTCTACCTGAAATCCTTGACTTCTCTAGATAATACTAGTCCTTCGTTTTAACTTCTATTGGTTTTTCTCACACATTCAACAAATAATTTTCTCTACAGTTCATATGGTATATATTGAATATTGCTTTTATATTGTAGACATTATGTGTGTGGTTTATGTCTTTCCAATGATTTATTGAATTTGTAACATACACAAGTTAGAAAAAAAAAAGCCTCTGACCATTATGAACTGGAACTGTCAAGAAAATCTTTATGAATTAATTGAGAACTTTTATTGACTTTTGAGGAGTAAAATATAGAGAAGCAGAAATTATGGTGTCATAACAAAAATGCCTTCAAATATTTTACCAGTGTTGTGTCCTTCCAATGAGCACCAAAATAAGAAGAATGAGCACTCAAAGTAAGGCAGCAATGAATAATTTCATTTCTGTGTACAGTTTACTTCTAACATTTAATTGTTCACTTATTTTGGTTCTATTTAGTTGTCATGCAAAATAATTTAGTGAAAATAATAGGTAGTTTGCCTACATGCTGTTGTTTGGTGTCAGTTTTAACTCAGAAAAATCACATTTTTGATTTTGATTTTTCACTCTTGCTTCTTCAGTTATTTTCTACAGGATCTATAATTTCTGGATCAGGAATACAAAGGCCGGGGCTCCGGTCCCCGTCTGGCACTAGTGTGACTATAAGCAATTCCATTAATATTTTTGAGTCTCAGGTTTTTCATCTGAATAATGGTCAGTTTGGACCAGGCCATCTCTTAGATGGAAGTATTGGTATAATTCCACTGGATGGTTTTTTTTTTGTGTGTGTGGTTTTTGTCTTCCATGAAATTTATACATTAATCTACATTGTCAAATTTATTGGAATAAGTAGTTCCCAATATTCCCTTATTATTTTTAAGAATATCTTTAAGGCCTGCAATATTTTCTTCTCTCTCATTCTGAGTATTGGTAGTTTGTGTCTTTTAACTTATCAACATGGCTAGAGGTTTTTCAATTTTCTCGATTTTCTCAGAGAACCATGTTTTCATTCCATTGATTTTTCTCTTTTTTCTGCTTTCTATTTCAATAATTTCTGCTCTCATTGTTTATATTTATATTCTTCTGTTTTATTTGTCTTTAATTTGCTTTTTTAAAAGTTTCTTTAGATGGAAATGATAATCATTCATTTGAAACCTTTTTTCTTTTCTAATACAGACATTTAGTTCTATTATTTCTCTTTAAGGACTACTCTAATTGCATCACAAACTTTCATATATCTTGTTTTCTATTCATTCAGTTCAATATACTTTCTAATTTTTCTTTAACACATGAGTTATCATTTCCATGGAAGAAGTCCAGATATCATTCTGTAATTGATTCTAATTTATTTTCATTGTAGTCAACAATCTACTTTGTATTATTTGAATATTTTTAAATTTATGGAGACTTGTGTTATGGCCCATAAGACAGCAGGTTCCAATCTCACCTCGCATTGAGCACTGAATAAAACCTGCAGAGCCTGGCCCCTTGGGACAGATGAGATCATGGGAAAGGAGAAGGCTTCCATTTACAGCTGGTACTTCTCTGTGAGATTGGGAATAAGCACGTAACTGAGGGTTTGTTTTTTCCAAGAAGGAAGCAAAGGGGGCCTAATCCCCATAAATTCAGAGTGCCTGTTGTGAAGCCACATTCCATCTCACTCATACTAAGTGCTGAAAAACTGGAAAAGCCCAGTCTTTTGGGTCAGCTAACAATAAAGAAAAGGCATGGGTGTCCTCTTACAGCTGGTACTGTTCTGAGACACTGGGAAAAAACCACAACACGGAGACTTTTCCTCCAGGAGGAAGGAAAGGAAGTGAAGAGGACCTTGTCCCCAGCCTTTAAATCACACATTCTGAGGGACTGGCCTCTATGTTGTTTCATATTGAACTCTGCTGACTGGTGAAGGTCTTTCCCAGTCAAAACCTGTTCATAAAGACTGGGGGAAGAAGCTGCTTCTTCAAATGCACAGACAACAAAGTAAACCTACAAGGAACATAAAGAATCATGAAACATGATACAATCCAAGGAGAAAACCAAATCTCCAGTAATTAATTAAAAATAAATGGATATCTGTAAATTGCCAGACAAGTAATTCAAAATAATTATCTTTAAAAAGCTCATTGAGGGACAAGGGGATGGCTCAGTTGGTTAGAGTGCGAGCTCTGAACAACAGGGTTGCTGGTTTGATTCCCACATGGGCCAGTGAGCTATGTCCTCCACAACTAGGTTGAAGACAATGAGCTGCCACTGAGTTTCCAGAGGGGTGGCCGGATGGCTCAGTTGGTTAGAGCGTGACCTCTTAACAACAAGGTTGCTGTTTCAATCCCCGCATAGGATGGTGGGCTGTGCCCCCTGCAACTAAAGACTGAAAACAGCGACTGGACTTGGAGCTGAGCTGTGCCCTCCACAAGTAGATGCAGGACAACTACTTGGAGCTGATGGGCCCTGGAGAAACACACTGTTCCCCAATATTCCCCAATAAAATTTATTTAAAAATGAAAAACACAGCTCTTTGACTTGCAGGAGAACATGATAGGCAACTAAATGAAATTAGGAAAGCAATATATGAACAAAATGAGAGTATCAACAAGAAGATCGATATGATAGAAAAAAGAACCAAATAGAAATACTGGAGCTGAAGAATCCAATAACTGAACTAAAAAAATTCACTAGAGGGGTTCAAAATCAGACTTGATCAGACCAAAGAAGAAGTCTATGAACCTAAAGACAGGTTATTTGAATTTATATGGTCAGAGGAGCAAAAAGATAAAAGAATGAAATAGAGTGATTAAAGCCTCAGGAAGTATGGGACTCCATCAAGCAAATAAAGCCTTTTTAAAGAAATAATGGCTAAAAACTTCCCATATTTAGTGAAGAAAATCAACATGCAGAATCATGAGGCCCAATGGACTCCAAATAAGTTGAAATTAAAGAGATTTACACAAACACATTATAACTACATTAGTAAAAGTCAAAGACAAAGAGAGTACTTTGAAAGTAGCAAGACAGAAGTGACTCAGATTATACAAAGTAGCCACCATAAAACTGTCAATGGATTTTTCAAAAGAAATCTTGCAGTTCCAGGAGAGTGGGATGATATATTCAAAGTGCTGAAAGGGAAAAAACTGCCAAACAAGAATACTATACTTGGCAAAGCTGTCCTTCAGAAGTGGAGAGATGAAGACTTTCCCCAAAAAACAGAAGTTGAGGGAGTACATCACCCTTTATAAAAAATGTGAAAGGGAGTTCTTCAGATGGAAACAAAAGTATGCTAATTAATGGGATAAAAACTTAAAGTATAAAACTCACTATTAAAGGTAAATATATAGTCCAATATAGAATATGCTACTACTCCAATAATAGTGCATAAATCACTTTCAACCATTTGATAAAAGTTAAAAGACATCTTTGTCTTGTGTACCTTAAACTAATTTAAAAAAATTTAAAAAAAAAAAAAATAAAAAAATAAAGAAAAAAAGTTAAAAGACAAAAGTAATAAAAGTAATCACATTAATATCCACAAAATCAAAAGATGTAAATCGTGAAATCAATAATATAAAGTGATGTGTGGAGTGGGAGCTAAAAGTAAAAGTGTAAAATTTTTGTTTGTGATCAAAGTTAAGTTATCAGCTTAAAATAGACAGTTATAATTATAAGAAGTGTTATAGTAAAGCCTCATAGTAAACTCAAATAAAAAACCTGTAGTAGATATACAACATATAAAGAGAAAGGAATTAAAACATATCACTACAAAAAAAAAATTACAAAGGAAGACAGCAGGGGGAGAATAAAAGGAATGAAGGAAATACAAAGCAGTTAGAAAACAATGAGCAAAAAAACAATAAGTCTGCACTTACCTATAATTATTTTAAATGTAAAAGGATTAAATTTTCCAATTAAAACATATAGAATTAATTACTGAATGGATAAAAAATATGATCCAATTATATGTCACCTATAAGAGACTCACTTTAGCTTTAAGAACACATGTAGACTGAAAGTAAAGGGATGAAAAGTGATATTCCATGCAAATGGTAACCCCAACAGCACAGGAATTTAGACAAAGGAGACTTAAAATAAATTGTCACAAAAGACAAAAAGGTCATTGTATCATGATAAAGGGGTCAATTAATTAAGTAATTAAGAAGATATAACAATTGTAAATATTTATGCACCCAACATCAGAGCACAAACGTACAAAGCATGTATTGACAGAAGGAAGAAGTAGACAGCAGTACAATAATAGTAGGGGACTCCAATACCTTACTCTCAACAATAGATAAATCATTAAATGTAAATGAATAAAGAAACAGTGTATTTGAACAACAGTATAGATCAAATGGACCTAAAAGATGTATATAGAAATTTTCATCCAACTGTAGCACAATACACATTCTTCTCAAGGGCAGACAGTACAGATCACATGTAAAGCCCCAAAACAAGTCTTAACAAACTTGATAAGATTAAAATCACTTCAAGAATATTTTCTGACCACAATAGTATGAAACTAGAAATCAATAACTGAAGGAAAATTGGAAAATTCACAAATATGTGAAAATTAAACAACACCATATGGAACAACCAATAAATCAATAGGGAAATAAAATAATAAATTACAAAAATGCAAATGGAAAAAAAGAAACATAATATACCAGTACTTATGGAATGCAACACAAGCAATTCTAAGAGAGAAGTTTATAGTAATAAATGCCTGCATTATGAAAAAATAAGATACAACATGGATGGATCTTGAGATTATTATGCTAAGTGAAATAAGTCAGACGGAAAAGTTGAGAACCATATGATTTCACTAATATGTGGTATATAAAACTGAAAACAACAAAAGAACAAGACAAACAAATGAAGACACAAAAACTCATAAACACAGACAATAGTTTAGTGGTTACCAGAGGGCAAGGGGGCAGGGGGATGGTAGGTGAGAGTAAAGGGGATCAAATATATGGTGATGGAAAGAGAAATGATTCGGGGTGGTGAACAGATGATGTATTACAGAATTGTACACCTGAAATCTATATAACTTTACTAACAATTGTCATCCCAATAAACTTGAAAAAAAGATCTCAAATTAACAACCTAACTTTACACCTCAAGAAACTAGAAAAAGACAAACAAACTAAGATAAAGTTAACAGAAGAAAGGAAATAACAAAAATTAGAGTAAAAATAAATGAAATATAGAGTAGAAAACAACAGAAAAGATTAAGAAAATTTAAGAGCTGGTATGCTGAAAAAATAAACAAAATGGACAAAACTTTTGCTAGACTAATAAATAGAGAAGACAGAAATAAATAAAATTATAAATGAAAACATTACAAATGGTAAAAACAGAAGACAAAGTATCATAATGATTGCTATGAAAAATTATATGCCAACAGATTAGATAACTTAGAAGAAATGGACAAAGTCTTAGAAACATATAACCTACAAAGATTAAATTGTAAAGAAATGTAAAATCTGAACAGACCACTAATGAGTAAGATTAAGTTAGTAATCAAAAAAATAAAATAAAATAAAATAAAAAAAATAAAAACTTTCCAACAAAGAAAAGCCCAGCATTAGATGGCTTCACTGGAATTTCTACAAAATATTTAAAGAAGAATTAATGTCAATCTTTCTCAAACTCTTCCAAAAATATTGAAGGGAAGTGAATACTCCCAAACTTATTTTACAAGGACAGCATTACCCTGATACGAAAGCTAGACCATGACAGTACAAATTCCCATGGGAAGATCAAGTAAAAGACCAGAAAGACTCTATGACTGTCTTAAAATAAACTTTTATCTTTTGTAACTGCTGGATTATGTCTTCTGGGGGTAAAAATTCTAATATGTGGATGGCTGAATTACAAGGCAAATTGAGTTCATAGCCTCATACTGTCTGTTAAAGTTATGAGATTGATTGGGAAGAGGTAAAACCTTGAAAATCAAAATGGGAATATTGGCAAATTCCAACACAACTAGGAAACTTGAATATCTAAATTTTTCTGATCCTTTTTTACTGCTGGAAACATCTTTACTCTATCTGAAGAGATTTGTCTCTGATTATCTGAAGAAACTGTAATGATCTCTTTTGAGCTGGTTGCCGTACAGGGGACTGCTGATAATCCTGAGTTTCTGCTACCATTTTTTCACATTACTCTTACTCTATAGCGAGACTCATGTCCCAGAAATCTCCAATGTGTCAGGGACCAAATGAGATTCATTAGAAGATGCAATACATACCAAAAGAATTGCAAGATTTTACATATTTATATCAACAGAAATCTGGATCATATGTATGAGAATGGTACCTAACGGTGTTGGACCAGATGGAAGGAGTATAATTTTGGATTGGGCCACATTTTATGATGCTATGGCATTAAGCAATGATTTTGTGTTTAATATGTTAGCTCAGATGGCTGACAGTGCCTGTGACAGTTTACTTTATTTGGGTGACTACAAACTTAGACTCAAAGCTAGTGTACATATAATAAGGTTGATCTGCCAGAACCTCTTAGTTTACTGTAGAAGAAGGCTGAGGGAGATTGTAATACTTCAATTGTTGATGCAATTTTCCCTCTCTGTTATTCAAATTATTATCTACTTTCTTTGTTATTCAAGGACTGTCTTTTGGCTTCATGGTCAAAAAAAATCTTAGGTCCTTGCGTCGGCAGCACATATACTAAAAAAAAAATCTTAGGAGGGGAAGTAAATGGTAATTTACAGAAAGAAATGCTACCCCCAAGTGACCCATTAGCCTCTTTTCCCCTTTGTTATCCTGGGAAAACCAAAATGATTCTAGGAGACAATTCCCATAACAGAGTGATTTCTGGCTAGCAATACCAAGTCTCTGAAGTTCCACTTGGTCACTACCCAAGCACAATTAGTGCTGTTAATTAACTGCCTTTATGATGGCAGTATTTTGTGTACCTCTTTGCACAGGGGAGAATTTGTGCAACACACAGAAATTTTCTCAGTTGTTCTGACTCCCTAAAGATGCAGTTGCCCTATGCCCTGAGGCAGAGGATCACATTTTCCTCTGTTCAGAGCCTTTCAGTATTAAAAATATTCGTGCACTGATGAGATTGGTTTCCATCAATGGTAATTGAATGTAGGCCTCCAGAGAAGAGTGACAAAAGTGGTTATAGGTTGCAGGTTTTGATCATGGTGAACCATTTGTTCACCATGCTTTGACTTTAATTTTATTTATTTATTATTTTTAATTGCAAAATAAAACATGATACAGAAATGGACATAAAACAAATTTATAGCTTAATTGATTTTAAATTCAATTTGTAGGGGTGACATTGGTTAGTAAAATTATACAGGTTTCAACTGTACAGTTCTACAATACATCATCTATATATTGCATTGTGTTTTCACCACCCAGAGTCAGTTCTTCTATCACTACATATATGGCGCTCTTCGCCTTTACTACCATACCTCCTCTCCCTTACCCTGTAAACACTAAACTGTTGTCTGTGTCTATGAGTTTTTGTTTGTCTTGTTTGTTTGTTGCTTTCCATTTTATATCCCACAAATGAGTGAAATCATATGGTTTTGACTTTTTTTTGTCTGGCTTATTTTGCTTAGCATAATAATCTCAAGATCCATCCATGTTGTTACAAATGGCAGTATTTCATCCTTTCTTATGGCCAAGTAAAATTCCACTGTATATATGTACCACATCTTCTTTATCCAATCATTTGTGAAAGGACACTGGTTGTTTTCATGTCTTGGCCACCGTGAATAATGCTGCAATGAACAGAGGGGTACTTATATCTTTATGGATAAATGTTTTCAGATTTTTTTGGTAGATACCCAGAAGAGGGATTGCTCGGTCATATGGTAATTCTATTCTTAATTTTTTGAGGAACCTCCATTCTGTTTTCCATAGTGGCTATGCCAATTTACACCTCATACATTTTGTTGGAGTACCTGTTATCAATTCTTGTGCGTACGAGGTCGGACAATTAAGTTCGTGAACTCATCCTAGAAAAGGTGCTACATACCTCATTGCTGAAAATCACTGTGGTCACCTTCGAAGTACTCCCCTTTGGAAGCTACACACCAATGCCAGCATCTAGTCCATCCTTCAAAGCAATTTTGGAGCTCTTTTTCTGGAGTGGCCATCAGAGCTGTCGTTGTATTACCCTTGATGTCTTGAATGTCATCAAAATGTCTTCCTTTCAATAGTTTCTTTATCTTTCGGTAAAGAAAGAAGTCATTGGGGTCCAGATCAGGTAAGTAGGGAAGGTGTTTCAATACAGTTATTTGTTTACTGGCTAAAAACTCCCTCACAGACAGTGCCGTGTGAGCAGGTACATTGTTGTGATGCAAGAACCATGAATTGTTGGTGAAAATTTCAGGTCGTCTAACTTTTCACGCAGCCTTTTCAGCAGTTCCAAATAGTAACCTTGGTTAAGTGTTTGTCCAGTTGGTACAAATTCATAATGAATAATCCCTCTGATATCAAAAAAAGGTTAGCAACATTGTTGCAACAAATTCGTGAACTTAATTGTCAGACCTTCGTATGTGACAGAACCACAATCATAATTAGATAGTTTAACAATTCTGTTTTAGTAATTGATAGAACTAAACAAGAAAAACAAAGATGATTTGAGCAATAATGTCTATCAACTTGACCTAGTTGGCAATTATACTATACCCAACAACAGCAGAATACATATTCCTTTTAAGAGCACATGTAATGTTTACTAAAATAGATTATAAAGTTAATCTCAAAAATCTTCAAGCTATGAACCTTAACAAAGTATTTCTTCAATGATCATAATGCAATTAAATTAGAAATCATCACCATAACATCTGTAGAAAAGTCCAAGAATATTAAAATTAAGTGTCACGTTTTTAAATACTTTTAAGGAAGAACTTGCAAGGGAGATTGGAAAGTATTTTGAACTAAATTATATCACAATTTGTTATGCAAGTAAAGCATAACTTAGAAATTTATTGCTTTGATCTTAGAAAAGAAATAATTTTAAATGAATTATCCAAGTTTCTCACTTAAGAAGCTAGAAAAAGTCAAGCAAATTAAATTCAAATATACAGAAGGAAATATTAGTTAAGAGAAGATATCAATGGAATAGAAAATAGACAAAATATGGTAAATTTATCTATTAGTCAGGATTCTTCAGAGAAAAAGACTGATAGGATGTCTGTATTTTTGTGTCTGTGTGTATTTATTTTAGGGACTTGGCTCTCACAATTGAGGAGCCTGCCAAGTACAAAATCTGGCAGGCTGGAGACCCAGGGAAGGGTTGATGTTGCAACTTGAGTCCAAAGGCAGACTGCAGGCAGAATTTTCTTGTCCTCGGGAGATGTCAGTCAGTCTTAAGGCCTTCAATTGATTGGATAAGACAACTGACAGTATAGATGATAGTCTGCTTTACTCAAAACGTATTTAAATGTTGATTTAAATTCATTTACTTTTTTAAATATTATTCTCAGCTATAAAATACCTTCCGAGCAACATCTAGACTGATGTTTGACCAAGTACCTGGGTACTGTGGCATAGGCAAGTTGTCACATAAAATTAACCATCACAATCACCTGAGTCAAAAAGCAAAATCTGAATTATAGTTAGAAAGGGCCTCCTTATTTCCATATTATAGACAATTAACACACACACGGACAGAGATACCATTAAACCACTTGTTTTGGTTTGAACTTGATTTTTAGAGATTGCTATTTTTCTTTTAATTTAATTTTATTTTGAATTAGGTAAAAACATTTACATGACTTCAAAGTCAAGACTATGAAATAAGACTTATTCAGAAAAGTCTAGTATTTTTTATTAAAATTTATTAGGATGACAGTGATCAACAAAACCACATAAGTTTCAAGTGTACAATTCTATAATACATCGTCTATATATCACATTGTGTGTTCACCACCCAGAGTCAGTCTAGTGTTTATCCCTGTCCCTTGACCTGTTTCCTCCTCTCTCCATAAGAAAACATCTTTTAACTTTGTTTGCCATTTAAAATATATTTATATAAGTATTTATAAAATATATATTTATAAATTATATACACATATAAATTTAATATATGTATCACCATTTTAATATAAAAACTAACATCCTAGAGACATTCATTTGCACCTTACTGTTTTCACTTAACTTATACCCAGTAGATTCCTTTAGAGTAGAATTTGGAGATATTCCTCAATCATTTTTATAGTTGCTTAATGTTCTTTTATGTATAATTTATGCACATAATTTACACAGTTCTTACTGTCATTGAGTGTTTTCCATTCTTTTGCTATTAAAAACAATGGTGCAACAAATAAACTTGTGCAGTTATTTTGTATTTTTGCAAATGAATTCTTAGGTT
Organism: Rhinolophus ferrumequinum; assembly: GCF_004115265.2. Classification (NCBI taxonomy): domain Eukaryota; kingdom Metazoa; phylum Chordata; class Mammalia; order Chiroptera; family Rhinolophidae; genus Rhinolophus; species Rhinolophus ferrumequinum. Next base: position 71,093,548 of record NC_046289.1, read on the forward strand.
AGAATTAGGACTATTGGGTCAAAAGTTAGTAGTGTGGTACTTTTTGTAGATATTGCCAAGGGATCATACCATTTTGTATTCTCATCAGCAATGCATATGAGTGCTCCTTTCTGTATAGCTTTGCCAACAGGTTGTATTATTAAAGTCAGATGTTTGATATCTTATAGCTCAAAACTGATATTTCAGCTTAATTTTATTCTGCATATATCTTAACATGAGAGAGCTTAAATACGTCTTCATGTATTTAAGGATCATTTATATCTCCTTATATGTCAACTGTAAATTCATATATTTTGCCCATTTTTCTATGTTTGTTGGTTTTTAAAAAAAGTTCTTTATATATTATAGCAATTATTCTTTGTGATGTGAGTTGCAAATACTTTCCCCTAGTCTCTCATTTATCATTTTTATATTTCTCATAATTTTATCATGCATTTAAAAAATTAACTTCATGTAGTCAATATTATCAATCTTTATCGTATTCGTGGATTATAAAAACATTAACTCATGTGTTCTTTAATATTTGTATAATAAAAAAAGTATTTATGCTTAAATTAATTTAGAAATTATCCAGGAATATGGCATGAGGTGTAGCTCCAATACTTTTCTCATATTGCTATCCAGTTATTCCACCATTATATTAACAGTTCCTTCTCTTTTCATGGATTTGAGATACAGTCATGTTATATAGTAATTTTCTTATGTGTTCTTAACCTACTTATGGAGTTTCTAATCTCTTTATGTGGAGGGGTAGTAAACATAATTTTAATCCTCTTATCATATAACTCTCCTTATCTGTTAATTCAAGCCACACTTTGAAAAACAACATTTCTTTTCCTACTAAGAATATTTAATCTGTAATTTTAGCCTGGTTCAGTGATTCTTGCTGGAGAAAGGAGCTATTTATCAGAATCACTTGTCAAGCTTCTTTTCAACCTATATTTTCCTCTATTTCTATCTTAAATCTTTTGCATGTCTTAGGATAGTTGAGTGTACATTGAGTACACACTTGCACATAACTATACACACTTCCACTTACAACTACAATTTCCCCCAAAGGAGCATCTGTTAAGATTGCAATGTGTCATATCCCTCAAGTATGTTGGGATAAAATAAAGGTTGAGCACTTTTGGCTTGTTAATATATAGAATTTATAGAACAATGATAATAGTACCTAATATTTATATGATTTACATCTATCATCTCATTAATCCTGATAATAACCATATGCGTAAGTGTTATTATCTTCCTTTTGCACATGTGAAAACTGAAACTTAGGAAAATTAACAATGTGCCCATAGTCACACTTAGTAAGGGGTAAATAGAGTTGAACCCATCTCTTTTTTATTTCAACGCCTGTGTGTTCTAGCCATGGAAAATTACATAGATGGATACAAATGACACACTTTGTGCCAATATGTTGAGAGACTTAAATCTCTCTAAATACTTTTTACTACTTATGAGCTGTTGTTATATACAAAGGGTGTCAAATGCCTACTAGTCAAATTTTATGTTGGCAGAATAATTCTTCCTGTAACTCCTGGTAATGCGCTCATGGATTATGAGTTGTTATAGTGATAGGAGGTGAAATGAGAGAAGTTTCTTTTTTAAACCGCTTAAATGTTGACTTTAATATTTAGCATGATAAATAGTATTTGTTTTCACTACTTCGTTAATCACAGTTATTCCATAACCCTTGGGTATTATACTTTTCTCTTCATTATCCTGAATCCCATTCCTTAGCCGTGTACACTAAAGCTCCATATTACTCTTTTCAGTCTTATAAAAATTTAGCAATTTGAATTTTTCCAAGTATAAAGAGAAGTCTAACAGTAAAATAAGTCATGAACACTCATTTTAGTTCCCTTTTGCTTGTCATAGTAATCATTGACAATAAAGAGAATGAGATTTCTATTGTGAGATTATTTCTGACATGAGTGATTGGTTGAGATGTTTCTTTAGAATCAACATATGCAATTTAGAGTTGACCTTAGGTGTTTACTGATGTGAAACCATTTCATTTCACTGAGATAGAAGAATTGACTTGACAGTTATGTCTCCTTAGGAAATATAATAAGGATGATGGTTGACCAAAGGGTTCTTATTTGCAGCAAAAAGATTTTCTACCATAGTAACAAGTAAGAATTCAGACATGCTGTTCTTCAGCAAAAGGAATTTCTCATTCACTTAGTTAAGGAATCTCATTTCCTGAGTATATGCTGCTGAGGAAAAAGGAATAATACGGGATTCTCAGTTATAGGGGTCCCTTCACCACCATAGGTTTTGTAACGCACATCTCTGACTCTTCAAAAATGATTCAAGAAGTTTTAGAAGAATTGTATTAATTCTAAGTTAAACATTAAGTGTAGGTTTATTGAAGAAGTTTTCCATAATCTTACACATTGGTTGTAACAACCATGAAGAGCCAGCTACAACTGAACAGGAAAAGTTGTCCCTATGCACTAGATTAAGCTTAAAACCAACCATTAGACTGTTAACGTGTCTTACGCATCTTTTACTCTTCTTTAAAGAAAAACACTTTAATTCTTTATAAGTTTCAAAGAGTAAAATCAGGAGACTTTGGTTCTAGCACAAATTCATTGTGTAATTCTTGGGCATGTCATTAAAAATCTCTGGGATTTAGTTTTCCTGTTTTTAAAATGAGTTCACTGGATCAAAAGCTCTCCAAAAAAATTCGCACAACTCTGAGTATGATTTATACCTTTATGTGAAAGAAATGTCCCAAACCAGGTTTCACTGGGGTTGCACAAAGGAAGGAAAGTGGTGGGTAAGAAGTCTGGCTCTGGGGAATATGGGGAATAGGACTCTTTAATAGAAACGAATAGATTAGTTTGGAAGATTTATGAGAAAGACTTGACAGTTATAACACTTACTAAGCTGTATAACACAAAGGTTATCCTTGCTAATATTATTCATGTAACTTTTCTAAGTATTTATGCTGACTTTATAGGATCCTTCCATTTTTCCTGAAGAAACAAACAATTGGATACAGCCAAATGGATTTTTACTAATAGGAGCATCTTATTGTCAATAAAATGCTACAAATTGGTTAGTTCTGCTAATATATTTAACTTTCATTATTCCATTAACCTCTTTCATAACTGGAAGATACTATAGCAATTTTCAGAACAAATAAGAGTGAAGATTTTTCTTTTACTTGCACATTCTCTTGAAACATAAAAATTCCAAAAGAATAAAATGTATAACAATTGTCCTCCTTAGTAAATCACTTGGTTAATTAACAACCATTTATGAAAGTGACCAGAGGCAGGTGAAGAGATCTGGAAATAACTAGCCTGAACTTTGAGTACTGAGACTAACTCTTATAGTCTCAAGAGAAGATTCTCAAAATAATCTTGTTGAATTAAGGGATATTGTCACAATCTCTTGGCTCACTTATGTATTTTTGATCCCTCACTGAGTCTAAAGGTAAAATTTTTAAGAATCATAGTAAAACAATTAAATAAGATAACGTTGTAAAATTAAAATACAGATGGGTTAACAAGACAATGAATAATAACACCTTAGATGTTATAAAAAAGGATAGCTTTTAACATTGATGACCAATTTTGGAGAAAATATAGGAAAAATATTTTGACCAATAATAAGAAAGTCTCATTTCTTATCATTTATCATTTTATTGGGCATGTTTAATTACTATGCAGAAGTTCAAAATGAGCTGAGTCACCACAATTAGTGTTCCTTCAATCAGCCATTAAAATACACATCCAAGTGATCTCTCAGTTGTGTTCCTTGATCACCAGACTTTCCAGGTTTTACCTGAAACATGTCAATCATCTTCTTTGTCCTAAGCACCCTAGCTTAAGAACAGCTACATTAAATAAGCTGAGATCTGAGTGGGTACCTTTCTTTAGGTAATAAAGAAAGGTACCCAAATATGGTTCCCTTCAAATATGTTTAGAATTGTAGATACTCTTTTTGGAGTAAATCAAGAGATGCTTTAAGGAAGACTGCATAGGCAACAGAAACTTGCTGTTGAGAAAAATGGAACACGAACAAATATCGCATAATGCAAAGTACTAGAATCTATTTGTAAAATAACATTGTTTGAAATCCATTAATAATCAAAGACTGAAAATAATTCTTAAGAGTTTTAATATAGAGTTGCCTTCCTATTTATCTAACTTAAAGTACAATTAGGATGAGAATAGTTTCTTCCTTGATTTTAATGTCTGCTGGTTTATATAAAGTCATATTTTATCCATTGGATACACATAATTTCTATAAGAAATATTAACTGATTTCCAGTGATGCATTTTATCAGTAAGAACATACTGATAAAGGGAAATCATATATATATGTACATATCTTTATTTATATATAGGTACAAAATAACCACATGAAAATTGAATGTAGTCATTGATGGTTACTACAATTTAGGTTTGTAAGTTGGACAGAAAACACTATTTTTTATAACTAACAAAAATTGTTGCAACTCTATCTGAAAATGAAATTCTTTGATTCAATACCTCTTTTCCTGTGGACTTCTAAGTTTTCCAAAGCAATAATGAAATTGTACACATTCCATAGTGTTCATGGTGATCATGAGGGTTCTTTTGGTCCAACACATTAATCTTATGCTCTTATCAATGAAATCAGTTATGCCATCTCCCTAGAACTTACAACTTGTCTAATCAGTCTTCTCATTGCAGCTTTCATATCTCTGTTCCTTAAAGTATAGATGACAGGGTTTAAGATAGGAGTAACAACAAAGTCCACAATGGAAAAAAAATTATCCAATGACTTGGTAGGAAAAGGCCACACATAGAGAAACATGCATGGAACAAAAAACAAAACCACTACCATGATGTGAGCTGACAAAGTGAAGAAGGCTTTGGACAAATCATTTGAAGAACGTTTTCTGACAGTGACCAGAATAAAGATGTATGACACAATTAAGAAAAAGAAGGTGCCCACAGATATGAAGCCACTGTTGGCAGTGACCACAAATTCTAGTCTGTAAGTGTCCATGCATGCAAGTTTCATAACCCTAGGAAAATCACAATAAAAGCTTCCCATGTTATTAGGGCCACAGAAAGGTAAATTGATGACAAAAAGAAACTGAGACACAGCATGAATCACCCCAATGGTCCAAGCAACCACTACCAAAAGCATGCACACCTTGGGATTCATGATAGTTAGATAGTGGAGAGGCTTGCAGATTGCAGTGTACCTGTCATATGCCATGGCTATGAGCAGCACCATTTCAGCCCCTCCCATGACATGAATAAAGAACATTTGTATCATGCACTTGTGGAAGGAAATGATTTTACAGTCACTGAAAACATCAGATATCATCCGAGGAACTGTGGTAGACGAAAGGCCCAGGTCAATGAGTGATAAGTTGGCCAACAGAATATACATGGGGAAGTGTAAGTGAGAATCAAAAATTACTGTGAACACAATGAAGAGGTTTCCCAGGATAATTCCCACATAGAATAAAGAGAAGAAAAGAAAAAGAAAAAACTGCATTCCCAAGGATTGTGCAAGTCCCAGTAACACAAACTCAGTTACCACAGAGCCATTTATTTGGTCCATTGAATCATAAAGAAGGGAAGACTCTGAAGTGACCTGAAAGAAAAGAAAGAAGGAATCAACTTTGAGGTATTGAAAATAATGTATTACCCTCTGGTAACCACTCAAGGGGGATGGGGGGTGGGAGATGAGGGTAAGGGGGATCAAATATATGGTGATGGAAGGAGAACTGACTCTGGGTGGTGAACACACGATGGGATTTATAGATGATGTAATACAGAATTGTACACCTGAAATCTATGTAATTTTACTAACAATTGTCACCCCAATAAATTAAAAAATAAGTAAAGAAAATAATGTATTAAATGTTGATAATTTAAAATTGGTTATTAGCAAATATTTTATTTAATTGATAGGAAACTGTTTACAAAATAATGGGAACCCAGGGTATAAAAGAATTCCTGTAGTATGACCAAAGCTGCACTCAGAGGCAATCTATTGTTGTAAATGCTCTCATTTATTCAAATACATGAATGAATCAGGCAACTTAAGAAGTTAGAAAAGAATGCAAAAAATAAACTCAGAATCAGGCAACTTAAGAAGTTAGAAAAGAATGAAAGAAAATAATAAATATTAAAACCAAAAATAAATAAATATTGAATCCCAGAAAATTGGGAGAATGTGTATGAGCATATAAAAGTGGTTTTTAAAAATAAAAAATAGACAATCTTTTAAAAATATAATCAAGAATATAAGATTAAATAACAATTAGAAATGAGTATAAAATGCCTAATAACAGTTAAAACACCTTTGAAGGCTGATTACTATATGTGCTTAAAAACAGTCTACCCCAAACCAACACATAAATCGTACTTGAATTTGAAATGCTGTAAGAGACTAAAGATTGATATCTTCATCATATATATATATATATATATATATATATATATATATATATATATATATATAAAGAGTTCAAACTGTTCAATAAAACCTCCAAGACCTAATAGATATATGGACAAATTATATGAAGAGAGAATTCAGAAACGTAATCTATATATGTATATGTGTGTGTGTGTGTATTTCTTCCTTAGAAATCTAAGAAATAAGATAAAATATAATTTTTCTATTAAATTAGAAAATACTTTTACAATTATTATTATCAACACTGGCAAAGTCTCAGTGAACTAGGCACCATCATACATTGCTGGAGGAAATATAGACTGATTGAAATATTTTAAAAATTTTGAAATCATTTATCAGGAATCTTGAATCCACACCATTTAGTTCAATAATACTCCTTATGAAATTCTATTTGTACAGAAAAAATTTTTGGCACAAAAATGTTCATCATACTTTATAGTGGTAAAACTTTGAACAATTTAAATGCCAAGCATTAGGTTGAAGTGTATTATAATATATGTACATAAGGGAATGTAATACAGTTATTAAAATAAATGTTAATAGAAGGATTTATAATAGCATTAGGAAGATTTTTCTTTATAATATTAAGTGCAATAAAAGTTAATCAATTGCATTGTTCAAAATTTTTAAATTGTTTAAAACTACCATTAGGTAATTGACTTTGATATTTTAGAGCATTAAAAAAAAATCTCCTTTTAGATTTTTTTTAAAATTAAAGTTTATTGGGGTGACAATTGTTAGTAAAGTTACATAGATTTCAGGTGTACAATTCTGTAATACATCACCTATAAACCCCATTGTGTGTTCACCATCCAGAGTCAGTTCTCCTTCCATCACCATATAATTGATCCCCTTTACTCTCATCTACCACCCTCCTTCCCCCTTACCCTCTACTAAACTATTGTCTGTGTCTATGAGTTCTTGTTTCTCATTTGTTTATCTTGTTCTTTTGTTGTTTTTGGTTCATATACCACATATCAGTGAAATCATATGGTTCTCTGCTTTTTCTGTCTGACTTATTTCACTTAGCATTATACTCTCAAGATCCATCCATGTTGTCACAAATGGTCCTATTTCATCTTTTCTTACCGCCGAATAGTATTCCATTGTGTATATATACCACAACTTCTTTTATCCATTCATCTATCGAAGGACATTTTGGTTGTTTCCATGTCTTGGCCACCGTAAATAAAGCTGCAATCAACATTGGAGCACACGTCTTTATGTATAAATGTTTTCAGATTTTTTGGGTTCCTTTTAAATTTTGAAATACCTTTTGATACACATATTATATTTATGTTAGATTTTTTTTAGTTAAAAAAAGTACAGAGAGTTGACGGAATGGTTTATTAAGAATGTTTGAAAACAAGGACTGACTCATAATTATTAGAAGATAAGCAAACTAAGGAAGTAAAGGATGCATACTTTTCTAATCCAATTAGCCACTTTCATAAACTGCCAGAAATTGATTCATATATGAAATTATTAAGGGGGGGATATAGCAAAATAAGTAAAGAGTCCTGATTAAACTTCTTGGACTTTGTATAAAACTACTATGAAGTTGAAACTTCTTAGGGCATTTCATCCAGGTAACTGACAAAACATTTCCCCTGTTTCACTTTGATCAGGGTTGATCATTTGGAATTAATTCTGATAACCATGAAATAACTATAAGGAAATATTGAGAGACACAATAAATGGTCAAATAAATAAAGGCAATACATTGCAATGGAATAGAAGAGATAATACTTTGGGAAGAATATAGCAGCTGGGGATGAGTAGATTTGATTCCTTTTTTATTTCACAATATGTAGTTATTTTTGTTGCCTCTAGATCTTTACATTGTCTTCTACCTTCTGTCACCTAGATGTTTTCCTGAATACTCTTTCCAGCATTTTCTCTGAAAACTATGTTTTACCATTTTCAGTTCATTCATACTACTATCACTGGACTTCTCATCCATATTAAAATCATGCATGTCACAGGGACATAAGGACAAAGGATTTGGGAGGAGAAATTAATCCTGTGAGCATTATAGAGTTACTAAGGCCATCCCTGGAAGATTTATAGCAATGCTGTCTTATTTGCTAAGCAGAAAGTGTTGACTTCCTAAACTCACTGTCCATTTCATTGTCTTTGGAGAAATAAAGTTGAAGCTGAATAATCATGTTGACTGTGTAAGATCAATTGTTTTAACCTATTAAACGAAGATAAAACATATAAACCCAATACCTTTGGACTCTCATCATGAAAGTGGGTATTTCATTTTATAAAAGCAATTAAAGTCGCTGAGTTAATTTGTCAGATTTGAAAATTCCTATTGCTATTAAGTTAGTGCTGCAGAAATGGTGCATATATTGGAGTTAGAGTGATAATTGAGTTTTTTAAAGAGGAAAATCCCACAATACATGAACCTATTAGCCTAAAGTCTCAAAAATTCTATTTATACCATGTAATTTAATCTATTTATAATCTTTAATCATTCTAAAATGGGACAATCACAGTACAAAATGTGGAACTACGAGCGTAATCAGTGTGATACAGTTACTCAGTCGTATGTCTAAGGAATAGGCAGGAAAGAAGCCCTAAAGACAGAGGAGGAATGAAGATGATTTGCAAATACAGTAGGAGAATACAAGGAGGAACAGGAGAAAGAATAAGAAGAATCCTAAAGGAGAAATGAGGAGGGTAAAATGATGATGAAAAGAGGCGTTGATGGAACATTGGGCATCTTTGCTTAAGTTGCCTGTTGTGGTTTAAACCAACACACATTGGTGCACTAAGTGTGAACTTTACTTGAGTTTTCATTCACTGCTGTAGGTATGTTTTGACTGGAAGGGTGAAAAGTAACAGTAAAGTTGTAGGGAAAATAGTCAGTGATATAAAGAAAAGTTGAGACTTTAAGCATATGAATAATGGATGTGACAGAGGGCTTTGGTAGAATGGAGTGGGCAGTTGGACATGGTGGTTCATCTAACTGATAGGTGAGTCATCTCTAAAATATTGGGAAGTAATTGATTAAAAAATCCCTTTAGCTTCCAGACAGTATTTTACTTACCCTACTTCTAATATTTACAGCTTTTCATAAATGTAAAATTTTTAAAATTTTACAGAGACCCTTTCTGCTTTGGAGAAATTTGGAGACCCTTTCTGCTTTGTCCAACCCTGTATCACCTGCCTAGCACCTAGAAAAAGCTCAAGAAACATTTGTTGAATGAATTTTCTAGAAATAAGTACTTATTTATATAAGAAACAAAATAGTAGCCCTCCCAAATATATAGAGAAAATGAATTTAATAATATTTAATAATATCTTCTCCACAAGCTTGTACTTTCTGATAACCCAGTACATGCACGCACACACACACACACACACACACACACACACACACACACTGAGGTAAGTGAAGAAAGTCCCACCCACCCTTTCTGTCACAAACATCTGGATTTAGGAGCTTGTTTGGAGAAAGACCACACACTTGGTTTCTCTGCCTTCTTAGGAAACACGGGTGACATCATGAAGCCCCCAGGAGTTCTTCAAAAGTCAGGTCCCCATAGAGTTTGCCATTTCTCTTATTAGAGATTTAAACAGTCATTCAGGGCCTGGGGAGACATATTTTTAAACAGAAAATGTAGATACATATTAAACAAAAAAAATGATCAGAATTTAGGTTTGTACAGAAGCGGGAAAGAATTTTGAGATTACCTCAAAGTTAATTCTATCTACAGGTAGAGAGACAACCAGTGAGGTGAAATGGCTAGCGAGTGTGTTCACAGCAATATATTCACAGAACCAAAACTAGAAGTCAGCCTAGTTTCCAGTCCAATGGTCTTCCTCAATAGTTCTCTACACCTGTTTAATAGAGAAAGTCATGAAAAAAGCAAGAATTATTTATATTTGAGAGGCTCACTCTAACCTAATTGGAAGGTCCCTATCCATCCTGAGTTCTTTATTCATTTAAAATAAAATTTGTCTTCCATTCCACTTTTCCCAATCCCTTTCCTATTTCTTCAAACACCCTGGCAAGTCATTGGACAGTTCCGTTTCAGGACTTTTAGCCACCAGCTTCTCTGTACCATCCCATGACATGGGACAGTTTTGTAATTTAAAAGTATCTTTCCTACCTGCTTGTTCTGTCATAGGATGTACATTTTTAGAAGAGAAATTCAGAGAGCTTAGTCTTCATTTCTGTAAAAAAATCACCCCCCACGAAAGAAAAAGCTATATATAAGATTCTTCATAATGGGAAAGAAGCTAATTAGTTACACAAAAGAGTGACCCACTGCTGCCATAGAGACAACCAATACCCAGACCATTATTAATTTCTCTTGAGGACCAAATCTTTGAATCACATTGACTTCCCCAGAGAAAAATATTGAAAGAATTGCCTGGTGATGAAACAGAGGGAGAGAGGGAAGGTTTTGAGGTAATGTGCTGGTTAGTATAAAAGAATTCCTATTTGAAGTGGGTGATCTTGACATAGGAATTATATGGAATGACTGAGACCAGGGTGTGAAAATACATCCTGAGTAGACAGACATACCTTCACCTACAGTACCATGAATGAAAATTGAAGAAATAAATCTACACTCCCACATATGTTAAGATAATTCTTATCACTGATAACAGGAGAATAAATTGTTTCCTGTTATCAATTATAGCAAATGTTTACCTGGGAATGTCCACCTGTGCTCTCAAACTTTGGAATGTTGTGGATGAATATGTTTGACCTTTATCCTTCGTGAGTTTCCTGGATACAAGACAAATTTATATTTTATTGGATCAATTTCTTAAGAAATCATGGAAAAACAGGTACAAACATAAAAGAAAAAACTGTAGGAAGTTATTTGGAGTAGGAAGTTATTTGGAGTTGTCTGTAACAGGAACTTGTTTATCTAAAAGGGAGACAATCATTTAAAGGACCTATAACAAAGTAATGAGACAAGCCTAGTAGATCTCTCTGGAGAAGACTGGATTTATCTTCGATGTGGCGATACAAACAATCTGATCTCCAGGATATCATGGAGGCCTGAAAGTTTCAAGGCTCTATTTTTGTTTAGAGTTGTATTTGTTCAGAGCTGTATTTCCTTATCTCTTGTTCAGAAACAAGGGAAAATCATATTTTCTAGAATAGCAGCAGAATGATGTTTGGCCTCCAATTAATTTTTCAAAAATAGTGACATTCCAAAAATGTTTAAGTAAAGATAAATACTGGAGAATGATGCAGGCAGAAATATTTAAAAAAAAAACAAATAGAGATGCATGGTCAGTTACATGAAATGTGGTATACATACGACGAGGTAAAACAATTTAATTGCTTATTGCTTAGAAGAAGCACAACTGCTCTGAGATTAGCGGAAAATTTCTCCTTTAACTCCACTCTCCCACCAGCGGGCTGTTCTGCCACACAATGAACAGTATGGAGTCCATAAGTCATTCTACCATGCCAGTATGCCCCTGTCCTGATGTGCCTTTGTTCTAACGGGGAGACTGGGGGGTACCAGGCAGAACAGCATATTAAGATGAATGAAGGAGAATCGAGGCAGAAATAAAGTCTCAGGGAGTTGGCAAGTATAGGTACAGAGCATGCTGTGATTTGAGGCCTATGTCCTGGGGCATGGATCATGGTTTTGTTTGGCAGTGGAGAAGGCTCCTGGGCCAACAGAGGAGCAGGAGTTGTAATGTAGGATTCATGAGACCAGGAATATCGGAGAGGGACCAGTGATGTTCAGGCTGTCTCAACTGAGATTGGCTCAAGATTTGAATTGGCACAAGCCTGCAAAAGGAACCCATCAGTAGATTTCATTGCAGAGAATTAATGAGATAGAGGCGGAGAAAATTAATTGAGAAGAGAAAAGGAGAAAGAAAAGGGGAGGAAGTTCTTTAATCCTATGACCTTTGATTGAATGTAAAAAGAATGCTCAGATTCTATTCAATAAATTATACCCATTGCTAATTTCTTACTTTTTGTTGGGTTTATTTATTTATTTATTATTAACATTTTTGGGGGTGACAATGGTCAACAAAACCACATAGGTTTCAAGTGTACAATTCTATAATACATCATCTACATATTACATTATGTGTTCACCACGCAGTTAGTTCTTCTTCCATCACCATATATTTGACCCCTTTTACCTTCTTCTACCATCTCCCTTCCCCCTTTCCCCTCTGGTGTCAACTAAACTATTGTCTGTGTCTGAGTTTTTTGTTTCTTTGTCTTGTTCCTTTGTTGCCTTCAGTTTTATATCCCACATATCAGTGAAGTCATATGGTTCTCGACTTTTTCTGTCTGATTTCTTTCACTTCATATAATAATCTCAAGATCCATCATTTTTACTGATAAATATTTATTGAGCATTTCCTATCTGTTGTTACTGATGCTATAGCTGTAAACAGGAAGGACACAGTCGCTCCTCACTTGGAACTTAGAATGTAATGAGGAAGACATACACTGAAGAAGAAATTATGAGCATGATTAGTGTCACAAAGTGGTAATAGGGAGTGCTATAATAAGATACAATGGAAAGAACTTTCCTGGACCCAGGCTCTGGGAAGTCTTTTCTGGTAAAACGATGTTGAAACAGATTTGAAGAATGAATACATGGTAAAAGGCAAAGCATGAAGGTCAGATGTTTCAGGCAGAATGATTACCCAGTGCAAAACCTCAGTGATGAGAGAATTTGAGTTTGCAGACAAGTCAAAGAAAAAAAATTTGGCTCTGGAATTGCAAGGAGAGAGCAAGTTGTCTGTGAGGCTGGAGAGGGGGATGGGAACCAGGTCATGATGGCATGATAAGCCTTGAAAAGGAGTTAGTATTTTAATTTAAGGGCAGTGGCAAGTAGTATGTGAAGAGTCTTAAGCAAAATAATGACATGCTTAGATTTATATATTTTAAAACTCTCTGTTACTGAAGTGTAGATAATAGGAATTAAGGCAAACAAGATTTGAAGTTGGAAGAGTATGTAACTTAATATTCTATTTGTAAAATGATGTGTGAAGCCTTAAACAAGAATGGTGATATTGTAGAAGAAAATAAGGGGTGTTTAGAATTTGAAATTAATAAGACTTGCTAATTAATTGAATATTGGTATCAGGGCAAAGGATGAGTCCATTATTACTCCAAGAGTTTGGGTTGAGCAACTGAGTAAATATTTGTGCCATTTTTTATGACTAGGGACTCTGAAAGAGCAGGTTTGAGGAGGAGATGATTAATTGAGTTTTAGGCTTGTTGAGAGGGAGGTGGCTGTCAAACATCCAAGTACGTGGGCAGTTCGATTTGTGGATTAGGAACTCAGGAAATAATACCTTAGCTTTGAGAGCACCTAACTCTTAGATGGTAATTAAAGCCATAGGAATGGATGCCACCTAGGGACAGAAGATAGAGTGAGACCAGAGCAAAGATGGCATTCTGAGGAACACAATCTGGTGGTTGAGCAGATGATGGAAATTCAGGAAATTGATACTGGGAAGGAATTCCCCAAGAGGTAGGAGGAAAACCAGGATACTGTGGTGCTGCAGAAGCCCATAGGGTATTTGATGGAGGCTATGGTTAGCAATGATTAAGTGAAAAAGAAATTCCCTTCCAGGTGAATAGCAAAGCATTAGAAAGACGTATTATTGATTTATTTATACAGAAGCCAGAGATGTTATTGGAAAGGTTCCTGGAAACCACAGGACAAAATAACACAAGCATTAGTTTTCTTTTATTTGAGCAGATTTTATTTACAGAGCAGAAGAAACAAACACATGAAAAAGTTATGTGTAAGTTCAATAAAGCTTTTAATTTCAATTGTTGAAATTTTCAATTAAATTGAATGTCTCATCATTTTTGGCTTTAGCTTTATCTAAAACTATCAAAAAAAATATATAAACTGTTAGGGAGATCTTTTGCCTGACCAGGAAACTATACTCAAGGAAAATGGGACTTGGGTGATTATTCTCCTATCAAACAGTTATTATTTCTAAGCCTTTTTGCCCCCCTTTGAGAATATACAATGATGATTGAATATTGAAAGGTCTTCCTTTTTAGAATAATGGAGAGGCAGAGAAAAGCGCAAAAATCTCTGGTCTGTATTTATCTAAAGTATTGATAGTGTTAAAGAAATTCTCTTTTCTACCTACAATCACTTAATCTAAACACAAAACTAAAACAGCATCCTAAACTGAGAAAGCTCAACATAAAATCAAGTCTAAGTTCAGGGCTTAACATATGAAGGTCTGACAATTAAGTTCGCGAACTCGTCCTGGAAAAAATGCTATATACCTCATTGCTGAATATCATTATAGCCACCTTCAAAGTACTCCCCTTGGAAATCTATGCACCAATGCCAGCACCTAGTCCATCCTTCAAAGCAATTTTGGAACTCTTTTTCTGGAATGGCCATCAGAGCTGTCATCATATTACCCTTGATGTCCTGAATGTCATCAAAATGTCTTCCTTTCAATATTTCCTTTGTTTTCAGGTAAAGAAAGAAGTCACTGGGGGCCAGATCAGGTAAATAGGGAGGGTGTTCCAATACAGTTATTTGATTACTGGCTAAAAACTCCCTCACAGACAGTGCCATGGGAGCTGGTGCATTGTCGTGATGCAAGAGCCACGAATCATTGGCGAAAAGTTCAGGTCGTCTAACTTGTTCACGCAGCCTTTTCAGCACTTCCAAATAGTACACTTGGATAACTGTCTAGTTGGTACAAATTCATAATGAATAATCCCTCTGATATCAAAATTTTAGCAACATCTTTGCAACGAAGTTCGCGAACTTGTCAGACCTCCTGGGCCCACGTGAGTGTGTTTCTCACATTTTTTTAACATATATAATGGAAATATATATACATACACACACACACACACACACACACACACACACACACACATACATATATATAAAATGCAGCAATAAAAAAATAAGGAAATCTTGCCATTTGTGACAACATGGATGGACCTAGAGGATATTATGCTAAGTGAAGTAAGTCAGACTGAGAAAGACAAATGTCATGATCTCACTTATATGTGGACTCTAAAGAACAAAATAAATGAACAACAAAATAAAAATAGACTCATAGATACAGAGAACAAACTGATGATTGCCAGGGAGAAAGGTTGGGAGCTGGGTGAAAAAAGTGAAGGGGTTAAGAAATTCAAATTGGTAGTTACAAAATCATCATGGGGATGTAAAGTATAGCACAGAGAATATAGTCAATAATGTCGAAACAACTATTTATAGTGCCCAGTGGGTAATAGACTAATTGAGAGATCACTGCATAAATTATATAAATGTTAACCACTATACTATACACCTAAAACAATGTTAAAAAAACTGAAAAAAAATATTCTTGCTTTACGGTAGCTATTTTCTAACAGGAATGTTCACATTTCATGTAATTTAAAAATTTATTTGTATGAAGTTGTACATAATATCACCTTATAATATTTTTAGACTGCAGCATCTGTAGAGATGTCTCCTTTTTTCCCCTGGCATTGGTTATTTGTGCCTTTTCTCTTCTTGATCAGTCTTGCTAATGCATTGTCAATTTTGTTGGTTTTGTGAATAATCAACTTTAGTATTGTTGATACTTTGGATTTTAACATTTTTAAAATTTTACTAATTTTTGCTTTTATTATTTTCTTTCTCTACTTTCTTTAGATTAATTTTTTTGAGATGGATAGTTGGATCATTGGTATGCATCTTTCTTTTTAAAAAATATGTGCATATATGATAAAATCCCTGCAAGTATCCCCGCATTCCATTTGTTTTTATGTATGTATTTTTTTATTATTATTCAGTTCAAAATGTTTTTTAAAGATTTTTCATTGTGATTCTTTTTAAAACATGGATCACTTAGAAGTGAACTGTTTTTAATTGAGATGAGTTAAATGAAATTCATGTGTTTAGAAACCAAATGGACAGTAGGATCTCATTTTGTAGTCTCTCAGTACAAATTAAATAGTCTAGCAAGAACTCGATCAGGATGCAGTGTTGTTATCCTCCTTCCATAGAGAGGTATGAAAGGAAGTTATATGCAGGTTTCAAATCACTTATGAATAAATGGTGGCTCCTAAAACTAAAGATTTATATCAGTGAACATAGCTGAGATAATTTTTTCTTAAAATATTCCAAGAAGCCATCATACCTCTCCATGCATGTCTGAGTGATGCTGCCATGATCATCCGATTTAGGGCAATATCTCTTGATAGTTTGCACTTCTTATTTTATAATACTTTAGGAAATTGAAAACTATAACTACAATGTATATATAGTTTTCAATAAAGATATATATATATCTTTATTAGATCAGTTATGTTGTCATCAGGTGCCTTTTAATTTACTGACATAGAGACAAAGATTGATATGTCATCATTAATTTTTAGATATTGGTGTATGGTCAGATCCAAGAAATCACAACTTTCTTCTTCTGTTCGTAGGTGTAAATTAGAAATTAAGATATTGTAAAGGTGTCAATATAATTTTATTCAGCCTTATATAGTAGGTGTCCTGTGGGGCCCAGTGGCAGAGTTTCCCTGGTCACCTGAGCTGGGCGCTCCTTCTGTGTGCTCTTCTGTTATAGTTGAACCTTGATTGCCATTGGCCCATCAGTGGGTGGGATTGACCCTCAGGCTGACTGGCTGTGGGGTTAGGCCATGTCCACAGCTTATGGGCTGCTGTGTGGGAGGCTTATGCCACTGGGTGGGATTTGCCCCAGCAGGCTCGGGTGCCTGTTGAGACAACCCTTAGGCCACTTGTGGGGCTAATTGGGCTGTGTTCTGCCGTGGTCTGAAGCCAACTTCGAAGTATGTTGGTTCTGGGGCCTCTTGGGAGGGGCTGTGGTGCAGGCCCAGGTCAGCCACTGCTTGTGACTGGCCAGGGGGGATACCTGGTAGGAGATACAAAACGATCTGAGGTTGTTTGCTGCCTGCACTAAACCTGGAGCTGCATGGGGGAGGCCACCCTACTAACCAAGGATGGCTGCCTCCAGTACCAGGACTGGGGAAACTCTGCAAAACTCCAGAATACCCAGAGGCCTGAGGCCAACTGCCAGCTCCTTTATGGTTCAGCTGCTGATAAAGTCTTGTGTGGGGAAAAAAACACCTTGTGTGGTACACAAGTTGGGTGAGGCAGGATCTCAGGGAGTCACTCGAGTAGGAAGAGTTGTGGTCAATGTAGGCTCTGCTTTGGTGCTAGTGCTGAACCTGAAGCAACTCAGCAAAAGTCTCAGAACACTGAGGCTAGTTGCCACCTGCCTGGGGCCTAGGGACTCCAATGGTTTCCTGAGAAAGGGTGCAATGTGGGAAGTGCTGTTTGCTTGTGAAGAAAGTGCCTCTAGTGGTGTGTGAATTAGATGGGGTGGGGTCCCACCTGAGTCAGCAGGGCGGAGCACCAGAGCTCACCAGGCCAATCAGATTCAGATTTGGCCTGTGGGGGCGGGCTCAACATACATGGGAAAGATGGCGCCTGCCTGCTGTCTGCACAGGAGAAGGACCCTTCACCGGGAAAACCAATCTGCCCCCTGTATGTCTCCAAGTCCCCTCAGGTCACCGTCCCTCCGCTGGAGCCCAAGGTGAGTGCCTGTGAGTGAGTGAGTCTGTGCACGGGCTGTTTAAGAGGACGTCTAGGTTTCTTGCAGCTTTCCATCCCACCCAAACAGTTGGGATCCCCAGTGTTTTTCACAGCCAGATATTGTGGGGCTTCTCTTCCTGGCATCAGTATTCTGGGATGGAGAGCCTGGTGTGGGAGGCTGGGATCTCTTGCTCCTCCGGGGAATCTCCATGGCTGAGATATCCCTCCTGATTCTCATCTGCCACAGTGAGGTTTGGGGCCTGTTCTGCATCTCTATACCTCCTACCAGTTTTGATGTGGCTTCTTTATATTTTCAGTTATAAGACTTCTATTTGGCTAGACTTCAGATGGTTCTTCAGGTTGATTTTTCTATAATTGTAATTTTAATGTGTTCATGAAAGGAAGCAGGCACAGTGTTTATATACTCTGCCATCTTGGATCTCGCAGTCGTTACATTTAATAATTGTTTATACCTGTGCCCAGTTCCCACTCTGATTTGAAGGCCCGTTCAAACATGCAGTGTTTTACATTGTGTTTTATAGTAATTCTAGAGATTAGTGTCTCAGTTCCCTGGTTTTCCAACTTGACAAGACTTAGATTTTAGAAAAATTGCTTAAAGTAAATTCTACAGTTTATATAGTGTGATTCTTTTTGTATTTAAAAAAGAGATATATATGCATAGAAAACTTTTCAAAAGACACAAAAGAAAATGTTTAACAGTGATTACTTCTAGGAAGTTGGGAAAGGAGAGGGGAATTTAATACTCATACTTCTTGAAATTCTTTTACCATATGTGTGTTAATGTTGAATAAACTAGATAGATATATAAAAATACCTTAAAGTAATGTATTTGTATTTTAACTTGGGATTCTTCACATCATAATGTAAAGAAGCTACTTTTACAATGGAAATTTCAGGCATCTTTTCAGTTTAATAGGCAATAAAATTTTGAGCAGACAACATTGTCAAGACCTCAAATCATAAAGGCACATAAAGAGTTTTCTTCTACAGTCAGGTATGAGATTTTAACATTCAAAAACATTTTGTTTTTGTTAACAAGCAGAAGGTAGTCAATAAACATTAATGATTAAAAGAATGAACCCACGTTTCCCACTCCCACAGTGATATTACTCCCACAGTAGTAATCATCCCTTTGACATTTCTCAACTCTAAAAGGCATTGACATGCATTATGTATTATGTTTAGGGATTCTTTCACAATCCAATACCAACTAATTCGTTCAGTCAAAAAATCTGTGTAATATCATGGAAACCAAATAATTGGTTTATCAACTAAGTTTTCCACTTCTTTTTTTCTTGTAATGTTGAATGTGCAGATTATGAGGCTCTGCCAATTCAATTAATTTGACAAATAATATTTAAATCAGTGATTGTTGACTGATGTATTTTGTACATATTCAACAATAATAGATGAGTATATTATTTTACTTTTCAACTACTGCTTTAGCATTTAATGTGTATTCCAAATTAGACTTCAAAAGGGAAAGTTATAATAATGACTCACAAACTGTTCTAAATGAAAAGACTTCAAAATTAATATAATTTTGTCCTATGGCAATTCTGTCATATTGATTATTTATTTTTGCTTTAATTCTTCCAGTAACAGAAAGCTCATTCCCTAACCACAATAATAATTTCTCGAAAGTTGACATATGTATACTTTGTTCTTTCATTCATCACAATTTCATTAATTATATTTTTACACAGATTTCAATTATTTTTTGAGGGACTAATTTCTATTATTAATTACTCACTTGGTCATTTGCTTTGTATAAGCATGATTTTTTAAAAATCACATTTAATTTATATCCTCTCCGTATCTCTGAGATTTTTAAACAATTAACTCACCGCATTTCTCAGCTATTTTTGAGCTCCCCAGATTAGGCTCACGAAGAACTTGGCATAATATTTAGTAAACAGGAAATGATTAATAGCAACTTCAATAACAACATTTAAGTTTGCATATTTGTTTTAGTTGAAACTATGTGTTTAAAAGGAATTCTTATTATAGCTTTGAATGCCCATGATTAAGACATGTGAGACTGAGTTTTGTATTTGTTTAAATTTCTTTTATGAGCAGTATTCCAACCATGTAGTATGTGTGGCATTGAGGCAGAACCCCAGGGTTATGTGAATTCTTGCCTCTGTCCTGCTACCAATGTTAAATGAATCATGTGCTGTAAATGATCATTTTTAATCTATTAAGTAAAAAGTATATATTCATGTTTTTACCTCATTGCCTTGTTATAACTGTGATGTGAAATATTTGTCATATTGATTATAAAATTTAAAAACTACATAAACCTTGTTAATGTGCTATAACAATGACATGAAAAGGAGATAGTAGGGTATAGTGGTTAATTCTACGGTCTCTGAAGTTAGACAGATTTGGATTTGAGTCTTGACTCCACAAACTACAGGGCAGCATTGGTCAAGTTACTTATTTTACCTGAGACTTAACTTCATGAAAATGGGAATGCAAGCATGGAGTTTCTCACATAAGCCTTTTTATGGTGAATATGCTCCACCATAGAATTTGAAACTATGCTTATTTAATTTGTTAATAGTTATTCCCTGTTCATTGATATTAGTTTTAAACTTAACTTACAGGCATTCTACTGCCCGGAAATACTGATTCTCCTTTAAAGGATTCCTCAAGTGTGCTTGGTTATACAAATCTTTCCTTGTTTTTCTTTAATTTAATTTTGCTTTGTGCCGAACTGCTAATATTCCATCTTTCTTCAGGCCATGGGGATTCAAAGGTAGAATTCCCAAGATGAATGGATTGAGGACTGTTAAGTCACCAAAGTATCTGGTGGTTACTAAGAGCTAACATTTGTGTTGGAGTAGCTCTTATTCCAGCTATGTCTCAATAATGCTAACAGGGAATCAAAATGGAAAGATTTTTAAGATGATGCAGGCTTATCGGCAGATACTGCTTGCTGATATCCTTTCTTCTTTTAGTTTTTTTGGGGGAGGGGATCAGGTAAGTGAATAAAATAAAATTAAAATTGGTAGTCTGCTGAAATTTCAGAATTATATGGCTTTTCTGTCTATCAATGCAATAAACATTTATTGAGTACCTCCTAGGTGCTAACTTTTAGCAGGGGAGAATTAAAACTTGTTTCAGGCTGCATGGGATGTTCTGTATGTCCAGTTTATCCTCTGATTTATGGGAAGATTTTTTTTGTGTGTCTGGATCATAGCATATTCCAGGAGGAACTAGAATAACATGGATAGTTGATTATTATGTGCACTGCTTTGGACTATGCCTAGCTGGTTTTTGAAAACTCATTAAGAGCTGTATTTTTCCTTCCATATCCCATACTTTTGGGATGAATTCTGTTGGTCATTGATATTTATTCAAGCGCATTTCACAGAGTACTGAATTTTCTACTCCAGACTTCATATATTACATTATACTTGAAGGAAAATCTAAGTGTGATGATAGAGATATTTCAGTATTCATGCTGTTGGATGAGCAAATAGAGGAATGGGATGGAATGAAGAGGGGTAATATTCTACCAGCCATTTCAAGTTTAGTGAATACTCCTCTGGAAATAAAAATGTGTTATGGGCATGAGTCTCACTTGATAAAATATACTTTTTAGATTAGTTAATTATACTTTAGTGCTTTAAAATCTTCATTATTCAGGCATAGAGAAAGTGAATTTGAAGTTAACAGATCAGTGCATTCAAAATTATTAGAGGAATATCTAAACTTTCATAGAGGGATTGGTTTATAGAAAGCATAAAACTTGTCTGGTGGGTCACCAGAATCTTGCTGGATACAACCTGGGCCATTGAGAATGGAGTCAGTAGGGGAATGCGAAGAAAACAAAAATGAGAGAGGCTTTCCGTCATTCTGCTTCCTCACTGCCAGGATCATACTGTGTTCCTTTGTGATAGCGTGCTTTAGATCGACTTAAGCAGAGGAGTGAAGAGAAACTCTGGTTCCTCTGGTCAAAACATAAATTCAACATGCATATTTACTGTAGAATTTTCAGAGTTTTATTTTTTTTTGCATTAGACTGGCATTAGAAATGTTGATAAGTAGTTATTTCATACTCGTAACATTTCTTTAAAGTCATGAACAATACATTTGTATATTATTGGGTAGATCAGAGTTTTTAGTGATAGGGAATTTATTCGAAAGGAATCTCTACAAATACTTCTACAAATATTCAAATAATCAGATAAAAATCCCTAAGAATGTATTTGTCAATGACTTCAAAGCTTTTATTCTGTGGAAGAGGTTTTAAAAACATTTTTTTATTTTAGTTTTTCCAAGAGACCGTTTCAATTGGTCAGATGCCATGAATATCAATTATATAAGCATGGCAACATTAGTTTTAGAAATTTAAGGGGAGTGCAGGTTGAAAAATGTCATATTCGTTTCAGTTATTTCTAACCTGTATTAAAAAGATAAGGAATAATAAAGAAGGGAAGACTCATCTAAGGAGTTAGAGAAAGACAAAAAGTTGTGTATGTGTTCATAAACATTTTGATCGCTTTGAACTAATCAAGAGTACTAGAAGGAAATTAATGAATAGTATAAAATAGCTGGACAGTGACAATATTCTGTTTACTTTTTGACTATTTCATTTTTTATTGGAAAAAGACAATTTTTCACAGGTAGAAATGGCTGACAATAAAAATAATTTACAAGGAGGTATACACTGAGATAATTGTAGGTATCAACAGAAGAACATGGAAGATAAATCCACAGTTCAGGTTAGAGATAGTTGAAAATGTGAAAGAAAGTCCTTAGTATGTTGATGATGACTGAGAAATATCACCATGACATGGCTGGTACATGGCCAACAACATTCAGAACTTCTGCTGCTGCTGCTGCTTCTAGCTCCTGCTTCCTTTAAGGAGAATCAGAAGACTGATTAGAAGCAAGTAATGCAGCTCTGAGCTTTAGGATGCGAGGTCTGGGGAGTTCCCTGAACTGATAGGGTTCAGAGATGAACGGACAAATAAATCAAAGTTGTGTGGAGGAATCTGAAACATAATGTAGTGTGCTTCCTAAGATAAAATTAGGATATAAATATTTAGTCAGACAAATATTTAGCCAATAAATAAATAATAAATTCACCTGGATGGTGGGGTTCCTGGAGGGAATGTCAACATCAATGTTGAGGAAACAGCATGAACCCAGCCTCTCAAAGACATGGATTTAGACAGTAGACCCTGAAGGCAGCTTCCTTAGCACCATAGGTTTGAACAGTGCTGCACGCTTAGTAGGTCTCTGTTTTCTAACTTGCTTCTGCATGTTATTTTGTGGCAAATGGTGCTAGCTGAAGTCTCTTCTATCAATTCTTTTTCTTTCGTTTGAACCTCCCTTAAACTTGGTTGGATTCACTTGATTGGCTTATGATCAAGTGAAAGGCAGGTGTGAGGGATTCATTCACCCTGCCAGATGCTTAAAACAATTTTTTCTGATTGACAATGTGCTTGGTCATTCCATGGACAGGATCAAAAATATAGGATAAAATATTACATACCAAGAAATTATTATCCTTAGATTATCCATCCATTCATTCCTCTATCCACGCACTCAGAAACATTTATTTAATACTTACCATGAGCCAGAATTTCTTAATAAGATACTCTCTGTCCTTGGGGAACTCATGGATGTGGCAGGAATGACATATAGGATGGTCAAATATCAATTATAAAGTAGTATAAACATTATGCTTATACAACATGGTATGAGACGATAAAAAAATATGGTCAACTGCAGCTGGAAGAAAGAAGAAGCTGTACTTGCGGAAGTGATGCATGAATTACAGGTGAGAAGTAGCCAACAGAATTAAAAGTGCACATCTATCAGTACAGTCTTAACAAGCAAGCAAGCAAGCAAACAAACATTAATAAACAAAAAACAGGGTTATATAAGTAGTTCAAGAAAATTGGAGAATACTTTGTGGGCATAGGGGAGAATCAAGATGTGAGGCTAGGAATAGACAGAGGATAGATAGACAGATCACCTCTTTGAACGAGTCTAAACTTTGTGAAGGAGTAAAATTCATTGAAGGAGTTTAAGCAGGATTGTACCTCTCAGAGACTGCCTTCTCCTTTTTCTTTTCCTCTCTAAATTGCCTATTTCTCTTTTCTCCATTTTTAAAATTTTATCTCTGTTATCTCTTTCCCTTTTCCTCTTTTTAAAAACCTCCATTCTTACACACACACACACACACACACACACACACCCCTCCAGAAAAAGATAGTGGTAAAAATACTATAAAAATATAAAGGTTGTACCTTAAAATGGACCCCTTGATGAGAATTTTTGCTATACTAATAGTTTTTATATTGATAAAAAGAGTTGATTACTTACCTGTAAAGTTTTATTTCATTTTTTCAGTATTTGTGTTGCATTTCTTCACTTAACATTCTGTACATCTTGAATTTTCACACTTGTAAATTCAAAAATTTCTGCTTTTTATTAACAAATGTTGATGCTTTATAAAAGACATCTAAAATGCAGAAATACGGATTTTAGGAAGTTAAAGCATATGTAATCAATCACATTTGACTATATTAATAATTCTTAAAAGTTAGGCATTTGTTCTTTAAGATGTTTTTATGTGTATACACACCGAATCATACTACTGATTCTATTCTGCAATATTTTTCACTTTAGGTCTCTTATATAGATCTATACCATTGTTTTAAATAACTGCATAGTAGTTTATATGATGTAGCTGCATAATAATTTGATTTAAAATTCTGTATTTATATTTTGGTTATTTACAATTATTTGCTATTGCTATTGAATACTAGTGTACTGGATATATATATATACATATATATATATATATATATATATATATATATATATATATATATCAACATATATATCAATGCTGTGCAATTAAACTGTAGCATTTCTTTTTGGTTATGATACTTTGTCCATGAATTTAACCCTCTGTTCAGGGTTAGGGGCCTTAGGGACCATTGTTATGGCTTGGATTTGAATGTTTTGAATTCCATTAAATATTACTAATTCCCACTCTTACCAATAATGCATAAAAATTCCTATCATAAAGATTCTTTTGAACACAATGGAATTAATCTCTTTCCTTTTTCTTTTTTTTTTTTTTTTGTCTTGCCAGTCAAATTTTTTTTTGTCTAGGGAAAAAGCACTGAAATAAAACAAAGCTGTTTTTTAAAATTGCCATTTCTTTATAATTGCATGTCTTTAGATGAGTTCGTCATTTGCATTTTTTCAATTGTCAGTGACCTATTTGTGTGTTTTTCTTTTTAATCAAACTCCCCATTTTGGAGTTAGTACACTAGCATGTTTTGGCATAAATCATCTATACTCTTACTTGATGACAATATTACTTTTTTTTCTTCTACTGAACTCTATCAACTGAACTCAACTGATCTTAAACTAAGAAATCCTGGATTTGGAAAATAAAGGAGAAGAAGCAACAAAAGCACCCATTTATTTTCATTACTTAGAGAAATGATTGGTAATTTCCTTTTATTATCACTGAGTCTTTAAAACAATTCTTTATCTTTTATAATTGTGATTATTCTGAATGTACATTTTACATTTCAGAATATGCATCTTTTAATAGCCACACACTTTGTGGTCAAGGTATTAAAAACACCTGGCAGCTCCTTGCAAGTTACATCCATTGTCATTCATCGCAGTGATTGTCCCATTCTCTGATTAAATCCTGCTCTATTTTTTCCATTTATTGCCTATAACATTCTCTATCCAGTGCCCAATTGGTGGGGGCTCCTAGCATCACCCCTGTAGGGTTTCCTTTTGGCTACAATACCCGCTCCATGTCCATAACCCTCAGGATGTCTGTTCCTGCATGGCCTGGATGCCCCCAAGTCTATTCTTGGCTACATATAGTGTCTGTGGTGCTCCCACTGGCATATGCTATTTTCCTGCCAAGGTGGTGCAGATGGCATCCAAGCTGGAGCCTGGGCATGATTTCGCATAGGGAGAAGTGATGACATAAGAAAGAATGGTTGTTAGTGGTGTGGGACCTGGAAGAAAGCTTGGTGGTGGCAGTGCAAGTGGGGAACAGTGGGGAACCCATGTATTCAATACAGGTGTGGAACAAGCATCAATAATGTTTGGCTGTGAAAAAGTATAGTAGTTTAGAAAAAATAAATTAATATATTATTGGAACTCATGAAATTGATATTTGACTATTTTTGACCTACTGAAATACCAATTTCATATTGTGCAAACTAATAAATATATACACTCAAAGAGCAATCTGTTGCTTATCCTTTATTTCTATTTTCTAGGATTAATTTTAAAAATGTCTTTTGCGTACATTTTCTTTCACAAGCTGCTTTTTTAAAAAGGTTTATTATAAACATAGTCATGATATTTTTTATGTATAAGCTTAAGTGCCTTTCCCAGTTGGATGTACTATTATGTTGTATCTTAATTCCTCATTATTTTAATTTAGGTTATTTTTAATTTTTCCTTTTTCTAAATAATTATATAACGTTTGCCCCAATAGCTAATATTTTAGCTAACTTGTAATACCATAAGAAAAATTTATTGTAATGGGAGTCTATAATTATATTTTAAATATTTGATATATATTTTGAAATTGTGTTCTGAAGAAATTCTATGAATTTGTAGTCTGAAATACAGAGTATGAAAGAATTACAGAGTATGAAAGCACCAACATCATTATTTCATTGGTCTGTCTCAATGGCTTTTTATTACTTCTAAGATATAGACCAAATTCTTTATATACCATGTATGATTCAACCTTGATCGGACCCTTACTGGTCTTCTTTTATTTATTCCAAGTTGTTCTGATTCTTCATATTTTAGAATAGTTCCCATACATTTCCCCTTGGTAGATCACTTCCTAGCCTTTCTCACTTACTTAACTCCTATTCATCATTTAGATCTTAGCACAAATATCTTCTTTCAGACCAGGGCAGATGGCGCTGCTATGAGCTTTTATAGTTCACATAGTTCTTTGTTCTTTTCTTCAAATAACTTACTACCATTATAATCACCTAGTTAGATAATTAGTTATTCAATGTCTAGCTTCACAACTAGACTACAAACTACATAAAGACAGGGTGTATGTTTTATCCCAGAATGTGGCAAAGTGCCGGTATATAGGAGGCTTCATGGTAGCTGATCAATGAATATTTGTTAAATGGATAAACTATTGTATGAGTTTTCAAAGAACTTTTGTGCCAGAGAGTGAAGAATATTCTTTAATATCAGAATTTGAAACACAATAACATTTGCTGCTTTCAATAGCTCTGGTGTATTCCTTTATAATTATTTTTATTTGTTCCTTTCAGGTCACACTAAGTCAATGAATAAAGCAAATTACTCTGAAGTGTCTCAGTTTGTGTTCCTGGGATTTTCTACCAATGGACCAGTGCAGCATTTTCTCCTTGCCTTCTCTACAATGCTTTATGTAACAATTATTCTAGGAAACCTCCTTGTTATGTTTACAGTGACCTTTGACCCTCATTTACATTCCCCCATGTACTTCCTTTTAGCCAACCTCTCATTTATTGATTTGTGTCTTTCTACCTTAACAGTTCCTAAGATGATTTCTGACCTGTACTCTGGGCACAAAACTATATCCTTCAAGGGCTGTGTCACCCAGATATTCATCCTCCACATCCTGGGTGGCTCTGAGATGGTGCTGCTCATCGCCACGGCCTTAGACCGATATGTGGCCATATGTCAGCCCCTCCATTACCTCACTGTAATGAGCCCAAAAGTGTGCGTTTTGTTTCTTTCTGGTGCTTGGATTGTAGGCCTCATTCACTCAGTGGCCCAGTTAGCTTTTGTTGTCCATTTGCCTTTTTGTGGTCCTAATGAGATAGATAGCTTTTATTGTGACCTCCCTTGGTTTATCAAACTTGCTTGCACAGACACCTACAGAATGGAATTTCTGGTTACTGCCAACAGTGGGTTCATTTCCATGGTCACCTTATTCTTGTTGATTATCTCCTATGTCTTCATCCTGGCCACTGTATGGAAACGCTCTTCAGGTGGTTTGGCTAAGGCCCTTTCTACTCTGTCAGCTCACATCACTGTGGTGGTTTTGTTTTTTGGACCATGCATCTTCATTTACATGTGGCCATTTCCCACAGTGCCAGTGGATAAGTTTCTAGCCTTTTTGGATGTTATGATTACACCCATTCTGAATCCTATTATCTACACACTGAGGAACAAGGATATGAAGATGGCAATGAGGAGACTGAGTAGTCAACTCCTGAATTTGAGAAAGAGCTAAATAATTCACAAAATTTCAAACAACTTTAAGTAATGCAAATGCTTAAATAATTACAAAAATTTGGGGCTGTTTTTTCTAAAGTCACAATTTTATAATATTCAGAATAGATCATTGATTATGAAATTACATTGAATAATCACATTAACTCATTTTAATAAGTTGTTTGGCAACTGAATTAAAGTCCCAGAAAATGTTTATGGGAAGTTGCTGAAAAAACATAGATTATAGACTTAGAATCTGCTAAAAGTATGACCTCAGACGTAAGACTGCCTGTATTCAAACAAATTAACTTAGGGCCGGCCTGGTGGCTCAGGCGGTTAAAGCTCCATGCTCCTAACTCGAAAGGCTGCCGGTTCGATTCCCACATGGGCCAGTGGTGTCTCAACCACAAGGTTGCCAGTTCAATTCCTCGAGTCCCCCAAGGGATGGTGTGCTCCGCCCCTTGCAACTAAGATTGAACACGGCACCTTGAGCTGAGTTGCCGCTGAGCTTCTGGATGGCTCAGTTGGTTGGAGTGCGTCCTCTCGACCCTGTTCGACTCCTGCAAGGGATGGTGGGCTGTACCCCCTGCAACTAGGAACGGCAACTGGACCTGGAGTTGAGCTTCGCCCTCCACAAGTAAG
This sequence comes from Rhinolophus ferrumequinum, assembly GCF_004115265.2. Lineage (NCBI taxonomy): Eukaryota > Metazoa > Chordata > Mammalia > Chiroptera > Rhinolophidae > Rhinolophus > Rhinolophus ferrumequinum. The sequence goes on from NC_046289.1 coordinate 71,122,458, forward strand.
ACTGAAAGGACAACAACTTGAAGCTGAACGGCACCCTCCACAACTAAGATTGAAAGGACAACAACTTGACTTGGAAAAAAGTCCTGAAAGTACACACTGTTCCCCAATAAAGTCCTGTTCCCCTTCCCCAATAAAATCTTTAAAAAATTAAATAAATAAATTAACTTAGAGCTAATATACTCAAACTTTTGAGGGAACTATGAAATACACAACTCTCCTCTGATTTAAATTCAGGATATGAATAATCAAATTTATATTTTTTTCTGAAAGACAAAAATTGTGTGAGAGATGATTTAAAACCTTAAGGAAAAGGAACAGAGTGGGATAAGTGGAGTAAGCAGAAGATAGATAAGGTAGTGTAATAAGGGGAGATTGTCATAAGGTAGAAGGGAAACGAGGGAGAGCTTCAGAGATAGCCTGTTTCATGTATTTGGCCTGTGGCTACTACACTTACCCTTGCCTGTCTCAATGCCAACGACTCAAGTCATCTCCAGTTGGTCTAGAGCAGGGAAATTTATATTGTTGTTTATTTCATAATTTTTGAAACTCAATGTCTATGCCTCAATCAATCAATTCTTTAAACATCAAAAAATGTTGATCTGATCATTTCATAGCTGATATTACTATTATTATCCAACAACTACTCTGTCCAAATTGTTTACTGACAATTTTTCTCTAGTAACTTGTTTGACTTTTCTTGCTCAAGACATGGGTCCAAGTGTGTGTGTGTGTGTGTGTGTGTGTGTGCGCGCACACGTGCACATGCAATATGTAGAAATTGTGAAACTAATTTAACTTATATTTTACTATAATAATTAGAAGACTGAGCCAAATCACTGCTAAATTATGAAAGGACTCCATATTTTCAGTATTTGTGATTAAAAAATTCTTTCTGTATTATGTAATCAGTAATATTTTATGTTTTTCTTTCTTATGATTATTTTGTTGCCTAATATTTGTATTTGTAATGGATTCTTGTTAGGTACATTAAATTAAAAGGACAAATATAAAGCCAGATTTATGTTTGAGCAATTTGCCATACTTCTGAAGCTAGCAAAAGGCAGAAGAAGACTAAAGTTCTAAACTCAAAAATTCTGAAGGGCAAAAATGAATGACCCGAAATCTTTCAGACTGAAGAGAAAGAGATCCATTAGAATCATAATCGAAACCTGGAAGAAATATGTCCAAGGAGCAGGTACAAACGAGAAGTGTACTGAGTCTTATCAAAACTACAATCTAAATTCAAATAGACTCAGTATTTGATTGCATTGGGGTGATTACGCCTTAACCTTTTATGCCTCATAGAAGAAAGAGTAAATATTTTCTGAAGGAATATATCATGTCAGATCTATATGATCTTTTGTGCACAATGTCTAAAATACATAAAATAATTATGAAACATGCAAAGAAGCAGGGATATGTGATTCATAATTAAAAGGAAAATAGTTAATCGAAGCCAACCACAGATGGCTTAATTGTTGAAATTAGCAAGAGTGTAAGATAATTCATATGTTTAAAAAAGACATTAAAATGTTGAAACATGGTAAAAACAATGAAGATTTTCAACAGGGAAATGGAATAGTGAAGAAAAGACCAAATGATATTTTAGAATTGAAAGGAAAACGTATGAAATTATGAATTTCAGTGGGCTTAAAAACAGGCTGGACACATACACACGCACACGCACACACACACACACACACACACAGAGAGAGAGAGAGAGAGAGAGAGAGAGAGAGAGAGAGAGAGAAATAGTAATTATTTTATTTAAGGGTTTATACCTCAGACTCTATTGGGAATGTTGCAAAATTCACAGGATCATGTGATCTCTAAAAAGCAATATGAAATTTAAAGTATATGTGGCTCCATGGATTTCAGATAAGAGATGTAAACTTGTATATATTTTTGAGCTATAGTGAAGGAAGAATTCTTAAAAGTTTTGTTACATGTAATAATGAATAATTCACAAATTTTGTACATAATCTAGTTGCTTGCAGGCCATCTGAACACTGCAGTGAATTAAATGGATAGTTTATTCTAAAATTAGACCTTTCGGCCTCACTTTCATAACACTTTCCCCCTGCTTTTATTGGTATAGATAATAACCCCACTAGCCCATTTATAATTAGAAAAAGAAGCAGCAAAATCTCCAAAGGTTGTTAATACATCCATCTTTATAGTTAATGTATATCTTCTAAAGACAATTACACTATTTCAGAAATGGCTAAAACATGAAGGTGAGGGAATGACACTCTTTGCAGATTATAATTATGATTCAATTTTTTTTCTGATGGGATGGGAAATGCTTAATGATTACTTTTTATACTGCCTCTTCAGTTAGGTAGGTAGCTAGAATGTTAACTGAGAGACTAATTTATCCGTTTGTAAAAATAAAGATAGCAATATTCAACGTACTGACATATTGACAAAAATTGAGAGAAGATCTATGTGAAATGTTTTGCTCAAGGAAATGCTTAGCATAATAGAAAATTTCAAGATGCAGTGGTGGGTATTGAAATAGCAGCATCAGTAGTAATAAGTAACATTAACGTTGTTACTAATTTCAAGTCATCCTTGGGCACAACCAAAATCATAGTTACAAACACTGGCCACATATTCCAAATCATTTTTCATTTAATGATCAGCATATGATTGTGGAATATGATTGAATTGACACAAAACTTACATCTAGAAATACACATGATTTCCTTATGTAAATTGAGGAATGCTTCCCAGGCCCAAGTAACAGGACAGGTGTGGCTAATTTAGGGAGCTTACAGTGGACATTCTGATAATATAAGACTCTGAAATACCTATAGAAATCCATATGCTAACATCATGGTCTCTTAATGGCAGCTTTAATCTCTTTGTTTCTTAGAGTTTAAATGGCTGGATTTAGGAGAGGCATGATGACCACATAAAACACAGCAAGAAACTACCCAGGTTATGCTGAGTGGCCACAGATAGATAATGATGCAAGGTCCAAAGAATAACACCACCACTGCAATGTGGGCAGTACAAGTGGAGAGAGCCTTGGATGCCCCATCCTTAGAGCGAAGGCTGACAATAAACAGAATGCAAGAATAAGAGATCAGCAACACAATGAAGCAGATGGTTGCCAGTACTCCACTGTTAGCATTTTATCAACATTTCTAGAATATAGGTGTCCATGCAGGCTAGCTTTCCATCAATGGAGTATCACAGAAAAAGCTATCCAATTCCCTGGGTCCACATAACCTCATCAAGGAAGGGTATCTATGATGCAGCATATCTGCAGGATGACTTTTTGTTGTTCATTTCCTTCTCTTCTAATTGTTAGAGAACTTTTGCTAAATAGACATTTGACTAGACTTGAGTGATGGGAGACTCTGGACATGTTCCAAGCCTTTACCTAAATTTAATAGTTACTGCCATTTTCACGATAGAGAATGAGAGCAGTATCTCATGGTCATACTGATAAACTCACTTAACAGAGACTGTAATCACTCATCAACCACCACCAGAGATAGTAGCAAAAGATTTATTCTTATTTGAACTTAAGAATCATCCTTGATGTGAGCCTGTTACTCCTGGTACACTGTTGTAATCATACATCATCATCCTGAGACATGTGTCAATATTCACAACTGACTGGGGAGGTACTGGAATGCTTCCTGGCCAGTGGGCCAGCTACAATGCATGAAGATGATGATGAAAATTTGAGTAACTGCCAAGCAAAGTAATCACAACAGCATAAGCTGAGATATGAGAGTTAAAACCCATGCACACAATCCAATAAGATCAAAACTTGAACAATTCCTACTGGGATTTATATTATTCATTAATGTGCAAGGTGGAGGAAAGAGGCAAAGTTTAAGTAATTATGTATGGAAATGAGTTGTTGCCAACTTAAAAAGTATATACAGCCCATAGGTGTTGTTGGTAATTGGTTGAGAATGAGCGGTAAATATCAATGGTTCAAACCAGGATAGTGGTTATGTTAGAAAGGGCTACTCTAAGACCACTGACGAAATAAGAATTATAATTTGGAGTTAATTAATTATTGCACAAAGAGAAATTTCCTTTGTAAGAATAGGTTGGCCTGGCGCTTCTTCCAGACTTACGGTGTAAACAGTAATTGGTTAGTGGCACTGAAGACTTCTGGTTAGCAGACTGCTCGTAATTCTCAGTTAGTGTTGACCACCTAACTACAGATGGCTTCTATAAGGTAATAAGGAGGCAATTAAAAGCTGTGTTCTTTTCTTTTGCTTCATTCTCTTTTATATCAACTGCTTGTTTGAAAGAAAACTAGAGATTATTAAGGCAACTTAAACTGGGTCTAAGTTGTTTCTTCGCCAGTATTTGAAGAAGACCATATTTGTTGTTTGTTTGTTTTTGTTTTTTGGTCATGCCATGTTCTCATGGTCAAGGAGATTAAGAATCTCAATGGCTTTAAATTTGTACTCATATACTCCTGCAACTTCTAGGCAATGAAGCCCCTAATCAATTACCATGAGAAGAAAAGGCAGAAAACCTAAGCCTGATTGATATAATTTTAAACAAAGTCAAGACATCTATAAGCTAGAAATTGTTGTGTAAGGAAATCAGGATGGAAAAATTAAGTGATGTACTCCGCTTAATTATTGGATGTACTCCGCTTCCCACATTTTCAACAGTACTGATGATCTTAGACCCTTAAAAGATAACAATTTCTGTGTCACTAAAGACTCCTTTATCCCTACCTTCAACTTCTTTCCAGGAAGTTATGGAACCTTGGGATGTATACAGTTATGATTTCCTCAATCTGCCATTTTCAAAGCTAAGTTTTCTTTGATGCTTGGTGCTCCTCATCTTTCTTCTGGCAGTCTGCTCAAAGAAGAAACTGATATAGTACTATGTCTTAGAAGAACTGCTAGATATAAACACATATAGCACAGATCCTTTACCTTAAAGAACGTGCTAATAGATTGGTAAGTCAAGATTAATAAATAGAACATTGAACAGCAAAATTTAGCATACAATTGAAGGTTACAAACTTCAGATGATTAAAGAATCAACATGGACAGGACAGATTGGTGAAAGTGCTATGGAATATACCAAATTTGATTGAATGATAGGTAGATTCTGCAAAGATGTTGGAATAAAGGAATGTAATTTCAAATAGCAAAACCCTTTCAGCACAGGGCATGAAAGAGGATAGTGAGTGGTGTGAACTAAAGAGACCAGGCAGATAGAGTCTGAAACTTGGCTCTATTAGTTATGAAGTATGGGAACTCAGTCAAGTTACAAACTCTGAGCCTCATGTATTTTAGTATCTAAAATGGATTCCTTGTATTATAATAGTGTTGGTTTGTTTATTCAATGCTTGTTGTTGTATATTTCTGGATAGTATCCAAGCAAAGTAGCCCAGATAAACAAAGGAATGTATAATCTGTAAAATAGTGATAATGTACCAGATTTAGTTTATTCATCACATCAGATATACACTCTTGGCTTTTTTCTAGCTGGAGTATCCATAATAATGACACCTTTGCCTCTGCTACGTGGCCAAGGGACCAATGTCATTGCTTCTATGGGTTCCTCATTCTCTCACAGGCATGATAAAACATTGCTTTTTCTCCCACCAGCACTTCACCTTGGGTTTCCCACCTCTGGGCTCCTGTCTAATTTAAGTTTCCTTCTTCCAAAGAGGAGCTTGAGTTAAGAATCTGTGTGTAAATAGTTTATGTGAGAAGGAGATCTCTGGAAGTAGTAGAGAGGGACCAAAGGAAATGAGAGAGGGAAGGAGAAAAAAATCAACATAAATGTACATTTTTGAGGTTACCAAGGAGAGCAAATGTTTATGTCATTTGCCTGCAATGTGTAAGGCAGTGGTCTACTAATGGAATACTAGATTCACTAAACTGTAGACTAGAACTTAATTTGAGGGAGAACAAGATATCAAACAAATACTTAAGTAAATAAACAAATAATTTAAAGCTATAAATAACTTCTGTGGAAAAAAATGTATACAGTGCTCTGAGAGAGTTAAAGAGGGAACAATTTGGATTTGCAACTCAGAGAAACCTCAACAAATGAGATCTAAGATCTTCTTCAAATACATACAAATGGAAAACAAGTGGAATTTTAGAATAGTAGCAAATATACATAATCTTATTGTATTCACATGTGATTTATCATATAAACTAATTTTATTTTTACTTTTAGTTGAGTGCAAATAACTTGCTTACGATCACAAAGCTGTTACGTGATAGAAGTAGAATTCAAACCTGAATCAGAGAATCTGTTCTCCTAGACACTATATTGTGAAAGATGAAGAAAAAAATAAGGTAGAAGACACCAGTGGACCAAAGAAAATTATGCAGGATTGTGCTAAGAGATCCATTGACAGTTGCCTTATTGGCCTTTGTTCCGCTTATTCTATGAATACCAAGAAAACAGTGTGTGTGTGTGTGTGTGTGTGTGTGTGTGTGTGTGTGTATCTCATACACAAGTGCCAAGTACAGTGAAAATTTAAAAATGCTGCTTGAGGATACCTATAACAGATCCATTTAAAGTCAAAGTCCTGGTATATATCTATAAGGCCCTACACTACCTGGTCCTTCTTTATTTCTTTGACCAATTTACTACTGTTCTGTGCTTCATTTACTTCATTCTATTTATCTTATATTCCTTGAATGTACGAGTCATGCGCTTGCCTTATGACCTTTGCAGCAGTTGTCCTTCTAATGGGGATTTAATTCTCCTAGTCGTCCTTATGTGTAATTCCCTCATTTCCTTCAAGTCTTTGTTTAATATGACATTCTTAAAGATGCTTTCTCTATACCAACCATTCAATTTAATACTGCAACCAGCCCGACCCTCTGTACTCACCATAACTCTTAGTTTGCTCTACTTTTTCTTATTTTTCTCCCACTGCAATCATTAGCTTTGAAGAATGAATGAGCTTATTTATTATGTTTATTGATTACTGTATATTGAGTATTTTCTGTCTTTCCCTACTAGATCCTCAAAGGCACGAATATTTATTTTGCTCTCTAATTTGTCTCTAGTAATTTGAACAGTAAATGATTATGTGTAATATGTAGTCAACGTCTGTGAAATTAATAAACAGAATGATTATGCAATATGTCTTGGGCAAATACATGTCATCAAATATATGTGGTGCCCTTTGGTGTGTCATATCAATACTTCTTAGTCTGATATGTTTATTTCTAGGTGTGAACATTCTCAAGATCATTTGATACAATGGAAGTTTACTGTTGTAACTTTCTTATATGATATATGGAAAGATATAATATAGAAATTAGACTGTGATAAGTGAAAATATAAAGTATGTATTTAAAACTCTAGAACAATCACAAAGAAAAATATATAGCTAACAAGCTAATGTTATTAATATGAATAAATTTAGATAAATAATAAATATAAATAATAATATAAAATAACACTAAAGTATCCAAAAAAGGCAAAAAAAGACAAAATTGATAAAAACAGATAAAACATATATAAATAGAAAGATTGTCAGTTTTCACCAAACCATATCCATAATCATGATACATGTAAAAGGCCTAATAACCTAATTAAACACGAGATTGTTGTATTAGATAAAATACATGTTGCAGACAACAACCCACCATTAAAAATAAAAACTCATATAGGTTAAAAGCAAAAGGATAGAAAAAGAAAAACTATGTTAATAACATTACTATTTAACAAAAGATTGGTATATTAATTTACTATTGCTGTGAAAAATTACCACAAACTTAATGACTTAAAATAGCAAACATTTATCATTTTATAATTGGTTAGGTCAGAAGTCTGATGCAAGTCTCACTGGGCTAAATTCACAGTGTTGGCTGAGTTGCATTTCTTTCTGGAGAAGCTCTAGGAGAGAATCCATTGTCTTACCTTTTCACTTAAACCAAAGAGAGCAGCAAGAATGGCGAAAAATAAATAAATATAAAATATTTCACAAGAAAGCAAATCTTAATCCAGCCATCTCAATAGTAATCTTATTAAATGTAAATGATATTTTATTTTTTACTATTATCATGCATATATGTATATATATGACAAGCCCCACAAGACTTACTATTTTTTGTACAGTCAATATTAAGTGTATACTTATTTACATATATCAACATATTTAACAATCCACTTGTTCTTATTTTTTATTCTTTCTTTCTTTCAAATTAGTCTTTCTCTCCAGGATTATTTTCTCTTACCCGGAAAACAGCTATTAATATTTATTTAGTGCAACTTCTTAGGCAACACATTCACCATTTTAGTTTTTTCTGAAAGTGTCTTTATTTTACCTTCATTTAAAGTATATGTTTTAATCTCATATAGAGCTTTAGGTTGGTATTATTTTCTGTCAGCACAGTAAATGTCATGCCATTGTCCTCTGGCTCCCACACTTCTGTGTTAAAAAAAGCTGTCGTCCTGCTGTTCATTTCAAGTCAACATGTGTTTCCCCACCCCAGATGCTTCTAAGATTTTCTCTTTATCTTTTATTTTTATCTTTCTTCCGTTGATGGATTTGGGTCTTTTATTGGTCTTTATTCTTCTTGTGGTACACAGAGTTTTTTTATATGTGAATCGATGTCTTTTATCAGTTTGTAAATGTTCTTGGTGATTAGCTCTTCAAATATTGCATCTCTCCCATTCTCCCTTTTCCCTATCCTACGTGGACTTCAATTGCAAATCTGTGAGACATTTTCATTGTTATCTCATATATCTCTAATGTCCTTTTCCATTATGCCTATTTGCATTTCAATTTGAGTATTTTATGTTCACATAAATTCTAGTTCACTCTTTAGTCTTCTACATTTATTTGAATTTTAAACTCATCTAATGAATTTTGATTTTAGATTTTTTTCAATTCTAGAATTTTCATTTTAATTCTTTTTATAGATTCCAATTCTCTGTTCAAATTCTCTATTTTTTTAAACCTGTTTACTACTGTTCTTCTATTATTTTGAACATACTAGTCATTATAATTTAATGTTATTTTTATTTACTTTCATAGTCTGGATAATCTCTGCTTATACTTTAGATATCTTTTTGCTCTTATTTTTGGATAACATATTTCTATCTTTTGGTATTTCTAGTGATTTTCTATTAACTTATGGTTATTTAATTAAAAATTTGAAGTTATGTAGCCTTCCCCAAAAGAAGGTTCAGCCATCTCACTACTAGATCAATATAGTGTAGGTTAATTCCCTTAATCCAGTGTGTCTCAGCTGGGGCAAATTTGCCCTCTAGAGTATATTAGGCTAAATGTAAGGATACTTTTGGTTGTTACCACTGAGGAGATTCTACTGGCACCTAGTACATAGAAGTTGGGAATGCTGCTGAACAATCTACATATAGTACACAGAAAAACCCCCACAACAATGAATTGTATGGCCCCAAATATCAATAATGCCAACGTTGAGAAATGTGCTTTAATACAAACAGGTATTTTGTTGGGTTTAAGCTGATGTGCAGCCTTCATAAGACTAATTCTATCTCTATGGTTCATCCATAGACATCCAAGATTAAAACTGAACCCTGATGTATTCTCAGGACTTCTGATTTACTTATGTAAGATTTAAATTTAGAGATGATGGAAGTGAGCATAGAGACAACAGAATATAAGGCTTCCATTTTGTGTGGGGATATCTAGCAGTACTAGAGTGGCTCTGGAATTTTCCCGATGATAAGCCATGTTTCAAGTGCTATGACCCTGGAACCAGCAGTCAAAAAATGACTTGTGTATTTCCTAGCTCCATAAATGCCACGAAGACAGTAACTCCCTAGATACAAACTAATTTGTTGGTAATTTTCTGGGATTTATTACTAGTTGCCACATCAAAGGCTACTCTTACACCCCTTTCCATAACATTGTAAACACCTAATGCCTTATCTTACCCCCATTAAAAAAAAATAACCAGAGTGGTTTAGTTATCTATAGCCAAATAATTACTGACACATCAAATACCTGTCATTATTACATTTAGTGTAAAAAGATTTTTGAGTGAATTAAAATTCTTCTCTAAGATTTAAAAAATAATAATTTTGAATAACCACAAAACTCTCAAAAAGTTTAAAATATGAAGTTAAATAGTATCATGACAGTTTCCCATGGAATATAACAGCTTTCTTTTTTTCCGTCCACCAAATTAGGAAAAAATAACTAGGTCTCTAAGTGCCCATAAAAAAATACTTAACAGAATGATACTTTTTATTTAATAATATTTTAACATAGTCCTTTATTCAGAATCTTTAGTATCATGCCTTAAGTCAAAGGAAACTTTAGTTATTCTTGGTTAATGAAGTTTAATGGCCTCTCTTTGAAATTTGAATAATTGAACTACTTGCCATCACCTAAAATACAAGATTTTGACCCTACCGACCAATCCAACTTCAATTCCTGTCACTTTCCCACTCATTACCTATGTTACAGATACTCCATTATGCTGTATAGTCTTCAAGTATGCCAAGCCCATAAGATCTTGTGTCCTTGTATTACTCATCCTCTCTGCCTAAAATTTTCTATCCCCAGATAATTGTATGGTTATTTCTTTCAAGTCATCTGGATAACAGCTAAATGCTACTCAACAAGATCTTGCCTAACAATCAAAAATAAAGTAACTGTTATCTCCTAGTCAAACTCTACCATAACATTATTTTTCATTTGCCTCAGGGCAATATCTTTTTCAGATATTATGGTATTTTCTTTTTCAATTTAATTATTCAATTAAATAATTCAATTTAGTAATTCAATTTAACCTGTCTATCTATTTAAATGTAACTCCAGGAGGCCTGGAATCTTACCTGTCTCATTTATACATCTAAAAGAATGGTGCCTAAAAATTGGAAGGGGTTAGTAAATATAGTATTTGTTAAATGACTGATTCAGTGCATTAATGAATAAATAATTTAATTAATTCCACCTGGCCCTTTTCCTTTCTTGTTTTTGTCATTGTCCTATTCTGTTCAGCAAACCATGTGCCGACTCAATAATCTCCTCATGGAAGCTTTTACCTCCTGGTTGCGAAGTGTGTAAATCACAGGGTTCATCAATGGAAAGATCACTGTGTGAAAAAGAGAAACCACCTTGTCAGCTGGGAAAGCTCTGAAGGGGCGAGTGTAGATGAAGATGGCAGGTCCAAACATGAGAAACACAATGATAATATGTGTGGAGCATGTGGAGAGAGCCTTGTTCTTGCCCTCAGAGGAGGACCCACGTACACGGCAAACGATGACTGAATAGGAGGCCAGAAGGCCCAGGAAGCACAGGAGGGTGAGCAGGCCACTGTTGGAGACCATCAGAAGCTCCACCACAAAGGTGTCTGTGCAGGCCAGCTTGATGACTTGCGGCACATCGCAGAAGAAGTTATCTAGCTGGTTTGGGCCACAGAAGGGCAAGTGGAGAATAAGGACCACCTGTACAATGGAATGAGCAAAGCCCCCAAGCCACAGAGCCAACAGCAGGGCATAGCAGGCTCTACGGTTCATGACAGTTGAATAGTGTAAAGGACGACATATGGCGATGTAGCGGTCAAAGGCCATCACAACAAGAAGGAACATCTCCCCACCTCCAAGGAAGTGCAAAAAAAAGAGCTGAGTGATGCAGTCTCTATAGGAGATCACTTTCTTCTCAGAGAGGAAGTCCACCAGCATCCTGGGAGCCACAATGAAGGAGTAGGATGCATCCAGGAAGGCCAGGTTGCCCAGAAAGAAGTAGAGGGGGGCTGTGAGGCCAGGATCTGATCTAATGGTGACAATGATGAGGAAATTTCCAGGGAGGATGATGAGGTAGAAAATTAAGACTAGCACAAAGACCAGGAGTTGAGCATCTTGAGACTGGGTCAGACCAAGGAGGATGAATTCTGTCACAACTGTGTTGTTTTCTCTCTCCATCACTCCTCAGTCTGCAGAATCACAATGAGCAAAATATTATCTGTATAACCACCTTTTTATCTGTTCCATAGCTCTTCTCTGGATAAAAACATTTGCCACATCCAACATTCCTTAGCTAAAAACAACTTACACCTCGTAACTATCCTATGTTTTGAGTTAATCTTTCTACACTTCATTTTCCAATTCCCCTAAGACACTGTTCTTACAGCCACACTATTTTTCCCATTTAAGTGCTTCTGTAGGACTCGGCTACTTTGCTAGGGGTACCGAAAATAAGACCTAGCCAGACAATCAGCTCTAATGTGTCTTTTGGAGCAAATATTAATATAAGACCCAGTCTTATTTTATTATAAGACCTGGTATAGAATAGAATAGAATAGAATAGAATAGAATTAATATAGTGTAATATAATATAATACTGGGTCTTATATTAATTTTTGCTCCAAAAGACACATTAGAGCTGATTGTCTGGCTAGGTCTTATTTTCGGGGAAACATGGTATATTAGAAATTTCCTGATTAAAACAGAACCATTATCAAAATTGTCAGCTTTTGTTTCATTTGATTTTCATTGTTGTTATTGTTAGTGGTGGGGCACTATCCCTAATGTTTAAATTAGTTGCTGGGTTTTAGTCCCTTCTTTTCATTCTCACAGAGCAAAATGTTTGGCAGGTGTTCCTTTCCTTCAGTTCCTGTAGAATACCCAGTTCCTGGCTTGTAGCTACGTGCCTTGTTTTCTCAATTTGTGCCTACTAGTTGCCATCACCTTGTACTGCTTTGGCACCCTGCCTCCAAACTGGCCACCAGGATCTCAAGAGACCTACCTTTCTCCAAACTCATAGGTATTACCCTGGTTATACCCCTAGTTGGGTCCCATTCCTACATCTGAAATCTTTATTACTGCTAATCCATTCTTATTTACTCACCATGTATTTATAATCTGCTTCTTCCTCAGATCTCATAATGATAGCCAATGGTATTCTTCCCACAAATGTTTTTATGTGATATAGAATTTATGAGAATACATAAAATATTTGGACTATCTCAACTAATAAAATCAAAGCATACTAGGGCTGGAACTGGCCATATAAAACATATAGTCTAATATACTCATCTGACAGATGAGAAAAAGAAAACAACTGCAGTCAAGATTCTTAAATTTGCAATAGGTTTTCTTTGTTCTCATTAGTGAGTGGCAGGAAAAAATGTGTGTATTCTTGAGTTTAAACTGATTAGGAAATTGTTAATTAGTGTCTCATCAATTGGTGTTAATTTATTACTTAGGTACTTAGATAATTAATCATGATATTGCTTATGTAAATATTTCCCCTATTTGGGCAATAATCTTGTCTACATATGAATTTTATTCATGTTGGAGACATCAAGAATTAAGGCTTAGGCTATACAATGGTCTTCAGTGGGAGTGTGTTCACCCCAGAGAATGCACAAGATAATTCATCAGGGTGCATAAAAATAGTGGACCTTCTCTCTATATTATTATAAATTAAAATCTTTTTATATTTGTGATTTTTTTTCAAATTTTTATATTACTATAATGTGGAAACATTTTATAAATAAGCACACATATATGGTATTGTCATATCTGTGTATGTTTGACTGTTGGAATGAGTGATTTAAAAACTTAAAGATTGCTAATTATAACAAAATACTATAATTTAACATACAACAATATTTTCCTTGATTTTTAATTATATGCAATATTTATTTTTCAAAAGTGTTATAGATACAATGTAATACAATTTAGCAATAAAAAAGGAATGAAGTACTGACACATGCTACAACATGGATGAACCTCAAGGACATTATGCTATATGAATGAAGCCAGTAGCAAAGGACCACATATTGTATAATTCAAGGTGTGCATAATATCCAGACAGGGCAAATCCACAGAGACAGAAAATAGAAGAGTGGTTGCCTAGGACTAGGGGTAGGATTGGGAGTGACTGCTAATGAATATGAGATTTCTTACTTAAAATCATTGAATTACACACTTTAAATGGTAAGTTTTATCATATGTTGATTGTATCTCAATAAAAAATTTTTTAAGTGCTATTGAATGTGGCGGGGAAGACTGGAGAGGGAAAAATTCCAGACTGAAATTAGACAGAAATTATTGGTAGTATCCCTAGAAAGAGGAGTTAGGAAGAGAGAAAAGAAAGAATAAAGAAAAATCAAACTTAAAAAGTCCATACTGAACTCATAGGAAATTTAAGCAATACGCTGGTGTTTTAGGGCACACTATTAGGAAACATCAACACATTTATTCTATTTCGTTAGTAACATTTGTAACTAGCAGCCAAATACTATGGAAGAGGAATTTGTAACACATGGGCACATATTTGTGCATATAAATACATATTCACATGTGTAAACACACACATAGTGAGTTGAAGCAAATTGAAATAGGAAAAAAAATATCTTTGGTGATCTTCAAATTAGTTTAGGAGCTGAGCTTCCTTCTGCCTTTTACCCACTCAGGTACCTGTTGACCTCCACATTCATTCCTCATTGTTTCTATAGAAACCTGCTCTTAGTGAAGTAAATCAAAGTAAATCAATAGCTCTCATTACCTATTCTTACGTTGGGTGCGTTCCAGGTCCTCAGTTATTTCATGCTTCTTTGGGTTGACAATTCCAGACACAGGCAGCACTCTCGAGAGTTACAGTTTCTTCCATTTTCCTTTTGCTTTTATTTTCTATCATCCATGTCTATTCCCTGTCTTGTTACTAATGGATGGAATACCATACCACTAACGTATTTAATCCACTTTTTTTCTCCTATTCACATTTACATATCTTCTGTTCTGGTGATTCTCAAATTGTGCTCATCACAGAGACTGAAGAAAGATATGCCTCAGATGGACATTACTCTGTCCCAAACTACATTTTGGAAAAAACAAAAAAAGTCCAAAACAATGGTTCTCAAAGGGACAAGCTTTTTGTTCTATGTAGTAAGGAAAGGCAAAGAAGTATTGTCAGTGTAGGCTAAGGTAGAGACCTGAATGCTTTCATTTCTAACCTTCCTTGTTACTTAAATTGATATGAAGACACATGTGGCACTAAAGTTGCACAGGTAGAGAGGGTGCCCATATCCGTCCCCTTTCGCAGAGTGCAGACACACAACACGCATTTGGTTAGTAACATTTGTTCTATTTGGCAACACTGAGCGTGCCGATCAGCCCAGTTCCTAATGCCAGGTGTGTGGGGACCTGATCACCATCCCAGCATCTCATTATTTCATCTCTCCCCATTCGTGTCCCCTTGCTTTTGTATTTTTCGTATTTTCCCAATCTCTTCCTACTAATTCTATTTTCAGAAACGTTTTCTCAATTCTTCTTCTGATTTTTTTTTTCACAAGCCAGTGAATTTCAAATATGTGCAACTGATGTAAGGGTAAGTATCTGGCTTTTTTTTAAATTAAATTTGTTGGGGTGACAATGGTTCGTAAAATTATACAGGTTTCAAGTGTACATTTCTATAATACATCATCTATATATCCCCTTATGTGTTCTTTTGACTTAGCTTCTTTTGTTCATTTATTTTGATTCCAATTTCTCTCCCTTATCATGTCCCTTGCTTTTCCTTCCCCATTGCTCTCTTCCTTATCATTCTTTTTCTTCTTTCTCTCATATGCCCACATTCTTTCAGTCTTAAATATTTTTCACTTTGTTATCTACATGTATTCTGTTTCATTATATTCAATACCTGTCTTTCCGTTAATTCTGAGACAATAGACTGTTTTTCTCATTCCAGTGGAGTGAACACTGTAGGTGCTTCCTAGGTGTTCCATTCCAATGAAGTTCTCTACAGATAGATATTGCTTAACTTGCTCTTCAGTGCTAAGCCTTCCTCCTGAATATTATCCTCTTGGAAATTTGCTCAGTCTCAACCACACATTAGTTATTTCACATTCTCTCACATATTTTGTCCTTTATAACTCATTCTGATAAAATGAAGTGACTTATCTTTCTGCTTTAAAATAAATCTCCTTAATACCACCCCTGCCAAGATGAATATAGTAAATGAAAGTCTGAAAATAACAGTGTGGTTTCTGGCGCTGTTTTGATTCTATATTTTAAGTTATTAAGTATACTGTTACGTAGTTCTATAAATTTTGAAAAATGTGTATAAGGCTGAAGAATATCAAAAATATTTAATTGATACTAAGGTTGAGGATTATATAAAACTTCATTCAAGCACAAATCTTCATGCAATTGCTTATCAAATATATGGGACAGTTAAATTATATGATGGAGATCTCTATTGTCCATTAATATTCTAAGGTTTTAAACAATATCATGAATGTTATAGAAAGAGCCCTGGTTTGGGAATTATTCTATCTTATTTAAGTTACTATTTCTGTAATTTAATAATTGTATAACCTTAAGCAAGTTAGTTTTTTAAAATATATTTTTTTAAATCTATAAAAGAGAAATAATATATCCACGCTTTCTACTCTGCAGGTTGATATAAAGTTCAAATGAGATGATTAGCAGTCAATTCATATCTACTTAAACTGAACTAAGAATACATTCAATGATTGGACAAATTCTAATAGAAATGATACATAGACACTGTGTCAGTAGATCTTTTGTCATTGCCCTGGAAGTAATCCCAGGGAATGGTGGTGACCATTAAATCTGAGTCACTTCTGGGTGAAAGTGTGGAGGTACAAGGAAGGGTCCATGCAAATTTTTCTGATTTAACTCATCTATGGTTTGTGAAGTAAGTCTTTCTTGTTTTAAGATCCCTAACTCTAAGCCTTATATTGGTGTTTGCTAGGACCATATGCAAGAGAAGAAACTCATGCCAGCTGGGTATGTGAACAAAAAGATTTGCAACATTGTGAAGTCACTGAAGTTTTTCTCTGAGATTCAGCCTACCATTTCCGACTTGTGATTTCTGATTTCCTCTTCCTTTTTATTTCTGACTTATCATGGGGAAAAATTAGTTATATGTATAATATCCAAATGTAAATCCAGATGGTGAATCTTCCAAAGATATTGGCATTTTCATTTATTATATTATGCCATTTAAGGTTTTAGCTTCTTTAAAATAACATTAAGCATCAGGAGGATGTGATAGGAGGAATATTTGAGGGACCGGGTAGAAAATGCTATAGATCTTACATACCTGAGTTTAGATCTTACCCTTTCTCTGTTTCTGCAGCATTGTCCTATTCTCATTCATTTTAAGGCATCAGATGTCCAAGACAGATAGTATGATTCTTTTTAAATTTCTTCTTCCTCTTACTTTCTTTAAATACAAAGAATGACCCAACATTTCACCTTGTCAGGGGTCCAATGCTACTCTCAAACAATTGGCTATCCTCTTTCTTCTGATGAAAAGGAGATTATGGGTTATTCCAGATTTTTTCCTTAAATATATATTCTTGTGGTGGAATATTGATAATTCTGAAATTTACTCTACTAATTTGTGATGCAATAGGGAATACGCCTTGGGGTTTTACAGCAACCTTAAGACTGCAGAGAATACTTCTGGTGCTAATTATTAGAATGTCAGCCAGGATTAGAAAAGGAAAAATACAAAAACATTTTAAGGATTAAATATTCAAAACATGTGAACCCACTGGGTCATGTTAGATTTTGAATTTGACATTTTATCAGTAACAGTGATAATGGAATGGCACATATATTTGGTAAGCATAACAAAAGTAGTTAAGCCTGGGGAGGTTATTTTAGATCTTATTAAACAATTCATGTAAGTGATGAGAAGGCATTGATGTTAATAAGTAGTTAAGTAGTAAGATTAAGTCAATGGTAAGTATGTTAGTATCTGCATATTTCTGGGCAGAAGACCTAGGTAGAGAGAGAATATATTATGCTCAAAAAAGATTTTTTAGGAATAATTCTCCTTAAGTAAGAGAATTTCTTGGTGTTTTATAGACTAGTTCCTCTAGTACTGTGCCCTCTCAAATAAAAGAAGAAGTACTCTGTTGTGATCTTCATAGCGACTCACTTTTTTTGAACATGTAGTTCCTATGTTCTGCTATAGCAAAATGAAGACCTTTCTGTTTTTTTAATTAAAAAATATTGCAAAGAAAAGTATTTAATCATACAAAAAATCCATTTTACTTAGTTTTTTTGTTATACATTAAAATAAAAGATGGGATAAATCTGAGTCACATTAAAATGAAAATAACAACATTTATAAAAGAAACACAATATACAATCAAGTATACTTTTATTCAAGTGTTATGTCCAGTTTAGATGGAGAGGCATGGGAGATGTTGAAAAGTGGAAGAAAGAGATCAAGAGATGGAGAAAATGTCATTTGTAATTTTTTTCTACAAATATGTGCTGCAAGTAAATAACTTTGAATATATGTCAATTTGCATGAATGAAAGTGTATCTGTAAGATAAATTCCCAGAAAGACAGAAAGCAAGAAATATAAAATAATTGGAAAAGAGAGAACAAAGGGGGGGAAATGGAAAGACACACATGGAAAAAAATAAGAGAAAAAATGAAGAGACTACAGCCACAGAGATGCACATACCTCAAAATCACACATACAGATACAGAGAAAGGAGAAAAGGGGAATGGGAAGAGAGAGAGAAGGGGGAGAGGAAATATGATAGACCTTTGGAAATGCAAAGTCTTTTGTATTTTGTGTTTGTTTTTTATATAATGTTAAAAGTGAACTGGCATCTTAAGATGCTTAACGAGAGAGATGGGAGGACTATGGGTGGATCTGGGCCCTTTTGTTAACTCTCTAGTCTTGACTTCCTGTTGAACTCTATGGTAACTTCCGGGGAGGGGATGCGAATAAAGGGGGGAGCCATGTTGCGCTCCTTTTTTCCTCCCACGTGGGTGGCTGGTGGCCAAGACTGGCCAGCGAGTGTGCACACACTCCTTGGTTTTGTTTCTTTTTCTTTTTCCAAATAAACTGTTTTCTTTTGGTGGATTAGCTGGAGAATCATTTGGCCAGTTGATAATAATTATGGACTTCCCAGGGATCTCACTTGTCAGAATTTACAATGCTTTAGAACTGACTAAAAGTAATACTGAAATCTTAACTACTAGTTCACAGTAGACCTCTCTTCTCTGCTGAGAATTTTTTTTATCCTTGGCAACATTATAGCATTAAAAAGGAGTGTGCGTGTGTGTGTGTGTGTGTGTGTGTGTGTGTTAATGAGTATCTCAGATTGACCTGTGCTAGTTTACTAAACAAGGCATCCAGTAATGGTGAAAATGCCATAAGAATGGAACTTAAAAGACAACATTGTAGTCCTGGCTCTACCCATGATGGTTGTTTCTTGGGATTATGTTACAAATTTTCTCAGTTCCCAATTTGAAAAGTTGGAAATGTATATTTTTTTATGTCACAAAACGTTTTGAGTGTTTCATTTGGAAGGCTTATTGTGTAGGTGGGTGAGCAATTCGGCACTGATTATGATACCCAAGATTCTTGGTCTGAAGGATTTGACATTCTAGTGGAAAGAGCCAGCCAAGAGCAATGAAAATAGGAAAAAAAAAAGTCAGAGAATGAAAGACTGTAACAGTGATATGCTGGAGAATGAATGGAGACAAGTAAGGTATTCTTTTAGATTGAGTATTAGAAAAGTGCTTTCTGGGGAGGTGACATGTAAGCTGAGGTCTGAATAACTACAAAAATGTAGCCATGGGAAGACCTGTGGGAAGGGCATTCCTGGCAACAAGAAGAGCAAAAACTAAGACCATGGAGGAGGAATGAACTGGTGTGTTAAGGAACAGAAAGGAGACCGTGGTGGGGAGAGGGTGGTGGGCAAATGGAGGAAAAGTGCCAGCAACATCAGAGAGGTAGGCAGATGTTGCACAGGATATGACATTTGATCATTGTTCTAAGTGTGTAATTATAATGGGGACTTTTGTAATCTGAAGGTCACTCTGGCTACTGTGTAGAGAATGAATTTGAGGAAGGCAAGTGTAAACAAGAACAGTTTGGAGATTTTGTAGTAACATGCACAAGTGGTGTTGGGAACTTAGCCTGGGGGAGAGTGGGAGAAGGAGGTGCTAGTAGAACGAATAAAGAGAACTTGACATGTATTTTGATGGTAGAGACATTTGGACTGGCTGGTAGATATGTCTGAGAAGAGGAATCAGGAATAACTCAAGATTTTAGATGGAGTAGCTATGAATAGTATTGCAATTTAATAACATAGAAATGACTCAGACAAGATGAGATCAGTGATAGGAAAAAAACCATACTCTTTTAAACCTACATCTAATTTTTGCATAGGAAATATGCTTCATAAACATTCTTTTTAAAAGTAAAATATTATATTCAGTGAGAAATCTACCCATCATAGAGATATCCATAACCCATGCTACAAGAGAGGAAACTTAATTTCTTGTGTAAATTTCAAAACTGTGACTATATAAGTAAATTTTTATGTACATTTATTTTTCCCTTTTGAACATGTATTTGAAGCGTACTGACAAGAAACAAATTCTGAGATGTTCTAAATTAAATTTCAGCCGCTGGAGAATAAGAGAAAAAGAACAGTTAGTCTGTTAATAGCTGGGGGGCCAGATGACAAAAGAATGCTCACATTCCTGAATATGTGTTGGAGCTTTGAATCAACACCCAGGCATCTAGCAGCCCACCACGGGATTGCACTGCATTCTGCATATGCATGAGCTTCCACAATTGTTGCCTGTAACCAAATCAAAAGCAGTAAATATTTCTCCCTTACAGATGATGCTCCTATCATAGAACTGCTCCCACCCATCTGTAGCAAATGTAAATTCTTTGAAAACAACTTACTTAATGAACATTTGGGTTGTTTTAATTATTTGACTATTATGATTAAAGCTGCTATAACGATTCTTGTGTGGACATGTGTTTTCATTTCTTTTGTGTATATATTTGGAGTGAAATTGATAGGTCACCTGGTAATTCTACAGTTAACATTTTGAGGAACTGCCAAAATTCTCTCCAAAATGGCTGCACTAATTTACCTTCCATCAGTAATATATGAGGGTTCCAGGTGCTCCTTGTTATTGTCTGTCTTTTTATTATACTCATTCTAGTGGGTATGAAGTGATATCTTACTGTGATTTTGATTTGTATTTCCCTAGTGACTAATGCTATTGAACATCTTTTTATGTGTTTATTGGCTATTTGTATATCTTTTTTGGAAATGTCTATTTAGAACCTTTGCCCATTTTTAATTGAGTTATTTGCCTTTTTATTCTAGAATTGTAAGAGTTATTTATGAGTTAAGTCCCTTGTCGGATAGATGATTTCTAAGTATTCTCTTCCATTTTGTGCATTGTCTTTTCACTTTCTCCTGATTCATTTATGCTGGGTTATTGTTTGTTTATCTTGTGATTTTTTTTTTTATTGTAAGTTTTTAGTTTTAAAACCTTTCTGTGAGAGTTCAGAATAGCGTGCTTTCAAGGAGCATTTTTTTCAGTGAATATTTGTGTTTACTTCTGCCAAATGTCTGAACCTACACCCTTAAGTAGCAAGTTAAAAAAGTAAATTCTCACCTTGATGTGATGGAATGTACAAAGAATCTAATGACAAGCCAAAACCTGTTAGGAAAGCATTTATTTTCATCTTCTCCAAGAATCCAGTTTGAGATAGATTTTTGTTTTCTATTTGCTTCTGTTAGGCAGCCTTTATTTAGATTTTCTCTTTTATTCATAATTGGATCCCTCAGCATGGCCTCCCATGAATCTCCATCTCTGTTCAGGCTCAAAGCCCAGTCCACACTCCTCTCCCAGGTTTTTAGGATCTCTAGGCAATGGTATTCTGTAGATGTTCTCAGAGTAGGCAGTGGTTCAGTGCTGGTTTACCTTCCTGTAATGAAGTTCAAACTTCATACTGGGCCTCAGCCATGATGTTTACTTTCTTTTAACATCTTTAATAGACTTAAAAAGTTATTTTAAGTGATTCTAGTAATTTAAGATGTTTTGTAAACAGAGGGGTTCAGACTCTTGAGTATACTATATTACTAGACACAAAAATCTTACATAGTGCTTTATCAAATGGAGTATAATTTCATCCACCACTGGATATATATTTCACCTTATAAATGATTATGATTCCTTTAATATAGGATGTGCTGT
Organism: Rhinolophus ferrumequinum; assembly: GCF_004115265.2. Classification (NCBI taxonomy): domain Eukaryota; kingdom Metazoa; phylum Chordata; class Mammalia; order Chiroptera; family Rhinolophidae; genus Rhinolophus; species Rhinolophus ferrumequinum. The sequence continues at coordinate 71,144,443 of NC_046289.1, forward strand.
AATGTAAGACTGAGACTTTTTTGTTTACTACGTAGAGATAGAGTTTAATGTAACTTTTTTCAGCAAATATTCTGAACTTTTTTCTTCTCTTCCATTTGCCTTAAATTTTTTCATGTATTTATTCTCTTGAATTAATTAAAAGACTCTAATCTGTGTAATTCAATTGTTGAAACACCTTATGCTCTCATGTACTCTTATCTTTTTAACAGATAATATCCCACAATAGAGGTACATATTTGTTAGTTATAGGTCCAATTGAGTAATATTCTGCTAGAATATAGTTATTTCATCTTATTAAATTCCTTCAATAAGTATGTAGAAACTACTGTGTACCAATATGTGTGCTAGATAATAAAGATATATGGAACTTATAGCCTAAAGACAAAGCTGATATTAACCTATAATTACACGAGTACATAATTACTACCATAATTTATGCAAAAGATGGAAATGAGTAAAATAAAGAAACCTAAACTGGCCAAGGACTATCAGAAAGGTGTTCTAAAATGTAGTATTTTTATCTGGGTTCTATACTCTAAAAGAGAGTTAGCTGGGTGAAGAGGTGATAGAAAATCACTCCTGATGAAGGGAACAGCCTGGAAATAGTCCTAAGTTAAAAAGATACTGATTGGAGGGCAGTTGGTGACCACAGGATGGCCATGGGTTTGAAAATTAATCTGGGGAACGTAATTTGGTGGTTACCAGAGGGTAAGGGGGTTGGGGGGTGGGGGATGAGGGTGAGGGGGATCAAATGTATGGTGATGGAAGGGGAGCTGACTCTGGGTGGTGAACACACAGTGTGATTTATGGATGATGTGATACAGAATTGCACACCTGAAATCTATGTAATTTTACTAACAATTGTCACCCCAATAAATTAAAAAAAAAAAAGATACTGATACTTTGGAGAACTTGAAAGAAAGTCAATGTGTTTCTAACAAATGAGAAGGGGTAGGTTGGAGCAACACTCCAAGGGCAGGCCATCTTATGTAGGCTTTGGAAGACCAGTTAAGGATACAAACCGAAGTCTTAATGCCAGAAGACAGTTTTATTCAAGAAAGAAACATTGAGAACTGTTGTTTTTTCAGATTTGTCTATACTTTATTTAGTATAGCTAGAGAATGCCCTTTTTTGGGCTGAGGAGTCTAAATCACCTTGCACTGGTATATCTATTACTTGATAAGAATTAGACAGTATTCAAAATAACTGTGATATGCAAGGAATGTACTCTTAGATATCAAAAGTTTATACAAACATTTCTACATATCAGTGCAAGATGTTAAAAGAAAAGAGTTTATACAAAAATTTCTGCATATCAGTGCCAGATGTTATGGTTTTGACATTTGGACAAAACTAGACTGCTTGAATTCCAGCTCACACCGTAACGATTGAATCCAAAAATTCATCTGTACACTCATACCATACTAAATCTTATCTTTCTGTCAACAGAATTCAAAGCAGCATAATAATTTCCATTACAAAACTGGCAGTCTTGTCAAGACATAGTAGGTGCTTAAGAAATGGTAAAAATAATATTTATTTTTTCTGAAGAAGAGCTAAAATAAAGAGGTTAAGCTTCTTCGTGGTTTTCTATGACACACAGTTAATTCTGTGTTACTAAACTGTATTTTAATGACATCACTTGGATGCTTGTAGAGAATGCATTGAATGGAGGAAAGAATTTGTGTGGTGGTTTAGGATCAATTACAAAGCTATTGCCTAGAGCAGGCAAGAAATATTTTGCCTTGAATTGGGAGACAATATTTAAGATTAATTAACCAACAATGAATATGGGATTCCCAATTTAGCATACATGTTCCCCTCCTCAATACTCACAAGCTAATCAAATTTAGCTTATAACTGCTAAATTATATATATATATATATATATATATATATATATATATATATATATATATATATATATATATATAACCCTTTTCTATAAGTAAAGATTACAAGCCTAAAAGAGGCAAATTTAACTGTAGTTTTATATAAAGCACTTGGAAAGAAAAAGTTACATGGTATATTGCATAAAATCAAAAAGTATGCTTCTACTTTTATTTATGGAGGTTTGAAAGTCAACTCTGCATACTTATAATATTTCAGGCAGCTTATGGTTTCGAGGCTGTTCTTTATAGTTCTATTGAAGTTGTCCTTCCAGTGTTTTTTCCCCCTCTGATATCATGCATTTACTCTGGCATCTTACATTCACTATACTGTCACATTTAATTATTTATTCTTATTTTTTGTCTCATTGGTTCAAGAGATTACAATCATATTTTTCCTATTTTTGTTAACATTATTTCAATCATGATGTACCTCACTTAATGATAACATAAGTTTATAAATGTCATTAACAGTCTAAATCTATTAAAATCATCTCTAATAGTATTCACCACATGTTTTTCATATTTATTTCTTCACTAGTAAATATATATTGATTGTCTATGTAAAAGTACTCAATGACTACATATGTCAATTTGGCTACAGGCCACTAATTTTCATTATGTGCTATAACAGCATTATATGAATTAAAAATACTTTATTAACTTTTTTCTGTACTGGTTATGATTTTAACATAAAAAGAGTGAAACCATGTATTACATATAATCTATTCAAATTCTGTTAGCTTAGTATTTGAAAGTTGTATTAATTATATAGTGCTAAAATCTAGAAGTTCTGTGTGGAGCCAACATGTACGAACCATAATTGTCTCATGGCCCCTTGCATTTTCTGATTTCTCAGTGTGTAAATAATAGGATTCAGTAAGGGTGTGATCACAGCATAAAATACAGAAAAGATTTTATTGCCTGAAAAACTACTGAATGGCCAGGCATAGATAAAGATACAAGGTGCAAAGAACAGGGTGACTACAGTGATATGTGCGGACAGTGTGGACAGAGCCTTGGATAGCCCTCCAGATGATCTTTGCCGTACAGTGACCAGGATGACAGTGTAGGACACAAGCACGAGGATGAAACAGATGAGTGAGAGCAGCCCACTGTCAGAAATGATGAATAATTCCAAGGTGTATGTTTCGATACAAGCAAGCTTAATCACAAGGGGAAGGTCACAAAATATGTGGTCTATGACATTGGGACCACAGAAGGGCAAGTCCACTGTTAATACCATTTGGCTCATGGTGTGTATAACACCAATTATCCATGAAAGTATCACAAGCCCAATCAGCAACCTGCGGGTCATGATTGTCCTATAGTACAGGGGCTTACATATGGCTACATATCTGTCAAAGGCCATGGCGATCAAAAGAGTCATCTCAGCACCCCCAAAGAAGTGCATAAAGAACATCTGGGCCATGCAGCCTCCTACGGAGATGGTTTTGTGTTCAGTGAGGAAGTCTGTGATCATCTTGGGTGTGGTGACACTGGAGAGACACATGTCTAAAAACGAAAGGTTTCCAAGGAGGAAGTACATGGGCGAATGAAGCATGGAGCTAAATGTTACTGTGACCAGAATGAGAATATTTCCCAACACAGTAGCACCGTAGACCAAGGAGAATGTCACAAAGAAGAAAATCTGAAGTTTCCATTGTCCAGAAAATCCTAGTAAAATAAACTCAGTCACTAGAGATCCATTCTTAAGATCCATTTACTCAACTCAGAAAAATCCCAAAACTTCTTTTATACAAAGAGAATAAAAAAAAGCACAGTTAACATCAGTGTAGTTCTATTTAATGAATAATAGTTGTTGGTATGAGAGCATATAATCTTAACCATATCAGCACATCATTGTTTATAATTTGAGATTATTTTATGGGTCACGTCACTTTGAAACAATATTCTTATAATTATACTCATACAGTAATTAAAGAACATTTGAAGGAGTGGAAGTTTCATTTTCTATTGTTTTATTCTATCATGATACTCTTTTGTCAATTGATCTTAACTTTGTCACTAATTTGCTCATGTAGAAAAATTAGGTAAGTAGTTAAAGTAGTATTTGTTTCACTTTTTATTATTTTGTTATTATTTTCTGTACCCTTGGAGATTATGTTATCACAATATATAAGAAAAATAGGATTTGGAAGATGAGGGAGTTAAACTGTCCTATATCTCTGAGGAATTTACAAAGGTCATTTTATGGTTCTGAAACACATGAACAAACAAGTGCACACACACACACAAGATTAGAGGCTAATTTATACATTGAAGAGAGTCTTCAAATTCATTAAAAATAATTTTGCTTTTCAAACAAAACAGAAACAGACTTACAGATGCAGGGAACAAGCTGATGGTTGCCAGTTGGGAGGGGGTTAGGAGTTAGGGTGAAAATGGTGAAGGGATTTAGAAGTAGAAATTGATAGTTATAAAATAGTCATGGGGATGTAAAATAAAGCATAGGGAATAGAGTCAATCTATGGTAATAACTCTGTGTAGTGCCAGGTGGGTACTAAACTAGTCAGAAGGATCATTTTGTAAATTATATAATTGTCTAACCACTATGCTGTACACCTGAAATTCATATAAAATAATATTGAATGTCAACTGTAATTGAAAAATTTTAAAAAGGAGGAAAAAGGTGAAGGGGAATAAGGTTCAAAATTCCAGGTATAAGATAAATAAGTCATGAGGATGTAATGCACATACAGCACAGGGAATATAGTCAATAATATTGTGATGGCATGGTGTGGTGTCAAATGGTTAATGGACTTATCAGGGCGATCACTTCTTTAGGTATATAAATGTTGAATAACTATGGTGTACAACTGAAACTAATATAATATTGTATGTTAGCTATTTTTAAATAAAAATCTGTAAAAAATAATTTTGCTTTTTAGTTTCTGTTGTGTAGTGTATTGAGAATTTCAAAAAATATGGGCTCAACCTCAGATCCTTTTGAACTTGTTTTCTCTAATCCTTGTATTACCATTCCTCACAGTGAGGTGTATGTATGTTGTGTGTAAATGTATGTTTGTGGTGGTTTAGAAATAAATAGGGAAATGATTCAATCCTAATATGCAGATTTTGCTTTGGTTGTAATATATCACACTAAAATCATCTTAGCTTTTTAGACATTGTTCATAGGATCTGGTGTGATCAAAAATGATCAGTAACAATTACTATGTGCTAAGCTCTGTTCTAAATGTTTCACATTAACACATTTAATGCTCATAATCCCAAGTATTGTTATTATCCTCATTTTGCCTATAAGAAACTATGGCATAGAAGTATTTAATGACTTACTCATGGTTACACAGCTAAGAAGGATCAAAGCTGGTATCAAGCCCAGTCAGTCTGACACCAGAATCTGGGCTCATACAAATGCACCATACATATTGCCTCCAAAATTAAAGGAATATATATTTATGGTCGATTTATTAAGTGTTAATTGAATTCGTATGTTCAATGTGAATTCCTTAGGAGATATGATTTAACAAGTTTGTTGGAATCCCTTTATGTTGTAATTAACTGCACTGTTTTTCTACAGAATTAATCAATGCCCTATGTTTAGAAAGTTTACGATCTAGAGCGACATAATTATCAGACAACAGTATATATAAAACGTCTAAAGAATTAGTTCTCTATAACATTTTCACTTACCTATTCTACAGGCTCAGTGTGAGGAGCAATATGTTCTCAGGATTGTTTAATACTAAATATCTACCTTTCACTCTCTGCGATTCTGCAGGCTATTTTCTGCCTCTTTTATAAAGATATGAACTACTTTGGAGGCAGATTGTTGGAGCTCTGGGAATCCAAATTTCAGTGGGAGTTGTTAAAACTCTGAGGCTGCTGCCCTAGCATGACCAGGAGAGATGATGACACTTGTATGTGGCCCTATGATATGCTATTGTTGTCCCTGAGCACTGGCATGATTAAAATAAGCATGAGAGTGTGGTTGATTGGTCGTGATATCATAAGTGTAGACATCTGATTTAATGGACTCCTACTTTCCCTCACATTATTCCCAAGCTATCCTCTCACCTTCCATCTAACAATTTGTGGGTAATTTTTTAGATTAGTAATCTAAACTTTTATATTTAACTAATTATATATATATAATTAATAATCTCCTAACTTTTCTGAAGACAACATCTACAATATAAAAATTGATCTATATGTCAATAAATTTACTACTAAAAGCATATATTATATACAATATGAACATATTCAGAAAGTAGAAATTTTTAATATAAAGTTAAAATAAATTTTATTAAATAATTTAAAATGTGACATACATTAATGGAACAGCTAACACTTTTATGCTCATGAAAAGGGTAATAATTATTTTTTTGATGTAAGTAACCTGTATGAGATTTTCGGAGAATATCTATATGGCAAAAAATAGTTTCATAATCATTATCATTTTTACTGTAAAATATTAAAATAAATTCTTATTTTACAAAGTGTGGCTTTTACAAAATTAATCATATGGATGATCCTGTGTGCCATGTTTCCCTGAAAATAAGACCTAGCCAGACAATCAACTCTAATGAGACTTTTGGAGCAAAAATTAATATAAGACCTGGTCTATAATATATATATAAGAATATATAATATAATATAATATAATATAATATAATAAAATATAATATAATATAATATAATATAATATAGTATAGTATAATATATAATACCAGCTCTTTAATATAATATAGTATGATATGATATAATATAATATAATGTATATAATATACTACCAAGTCTTATATAATGTAATATAAGACCAGGTCTTATATTAATTTTTGCTCCAAAAGATGCATTAGAGATGATTGTCTGGTTAGGTCTTATTTTTGGGGAAACAGTCCTTTGCACCACAGGCTTCATGTCTATTTTAATAACTTGCCAACAAAGATTTCATGAATCAATTTGAAATTGGTTGACATCCCTGTCACTTACAACCAAGTCCTTATTTAATTCCAGTCAAATTTACCACTTAACCCATGTCTTAATGTTCATTTTTGTCATAGACATTGCTTTTATTTTAAGAGTCATTACAGTTGATGAAACTTCTTGATATACAAATATTAAAGTCATCCATACTCTCTATAAAGCAAAACTTCTTCCCACAAGACATAATTTATTCTATCACTTGACTTGCAAATCAGAAATTATTTCTACGTACTTTTCAATATAATTTGTTGATATGGAATGTGTTTTATTTATCATCATTTTGCTCATTTTAGCTATTTTTACAGTGGCAGAAAACAAGTATTTTCTCAATGGAATGTGACTTTTGTCCTTTTTCTGTTAGTAAACAACATTCAAAAACACTGTTTATTCCATTTAGTGAAAAATTCGAAGCCTTCCATTGATTATCATGTGACTATTACTATTGCAAAGAAAATCATAGAGATTTATTTTGGTTTATGTATTTACTTTTTAAATGTTGTGCTAATCATAGTCATTAGCTAATATACCAAGGTACATTATAAATTGGCAAGTTCATTGTTAATAATGGAAGTAAATCTATATTATAAAGTAATGTTTCTTAATAATTTAGAATGGTTTTAGCCAGCTTATTGTCAGTTCTGATAACTCATTGTTCTTTTACTTTGTGATTTACCTGACAAAGAGTTCATGTTATGTGTAGAATTGTCAACTCAGCCATAATCATTTACATGAATCTTAATAATTAGATTTATCTATGTTATCTTTTGCCTAAACCTGATCCCCTTGGTTAGAATTAATAACTTCCTTTTTGTTTACCCATGATCCATGCTACAGGGCACCATTATTCCAAGTCTAATTTTTTGTTCATATATTTGTTTACATTTTGTGAAGTGCCACTAACCAAGCTATTCATTGAGGGTTGCAACAATGTCTTATTTTTCATTTCTTTTTTTTTAAAGTTTATGGGGGTGACAATTGTTAGTAAAGTTACATAGATTTCAGGTGTACAATTCTGTATTGCATCATCTATAAATGTCTTATTTTTCTTATTCTGACTAGATCATTGCACAATCTCTACCGCAAGATCAACTTAAATCATCTCAGGTGAAAGTCTTGGTAATTGTGATATTACTGTATGCCACAGTTATCACTTACCACCAGCAATGGGGCCTGTTGCCATTGGCTTTGTGAGTGATTTAATTTCAAAATCCCAATCTCAGCATTTGTTCCATAGGACCACTTCTAATAATAACTGTGCTAGTTTGCATTTATCCAGAAGTCTGTGAGATCAGGATTTGAATGCAAACAGCTTTACTGGGGGGATGTGAGTCTGTGAAAAGCTGGTAGTTTCCTGTCAGAGTGAAGAAGTGAGACAAAGGAGGAGTAGAAGCCAATAAACAGTGCATCATCAAGCAATCTGCCACTGTAGGCCACTGAAACAACCCCACTGTGGAATTCTGGAAAACAGTATAAAACTTATGTTTAAGAATTATCTAGCCTATGGAGAAAGGGAGCTGGGGTATTGATTGGCATTGGTTCAAGATTGCTTTCAGCGGCATTAATTCCCCGAGTGTTTTTCTTCTACCTACCTAACATGAAGATAGAACAGATTCAACCAATTGATAAAGAATGGCAAGTGCTGGCATTTGGACTCAATGAATACTTGTAAATAAATGTTATACACTGCGAAGATAAGGGCAAGATACTTACAAAATCTGCTATACTAGGGCAAGTCCCAGATTTATATATATTGTCCAGACTTCTCTCCTGAAGTCCAGACTTACATATCCAAGAGACCATACGGCTTCCCCATTTTGATTCAAAATTAGCATTTCAGAGTTAACCTGTTCAAATTACCCTCTTGATTTTTCTCCCAAGTATCTACAAATATAGCTTTTATGATTTATTTCATGGCAACTTTATCCTTCTAGTTTCTTAGGCTACACTACTTGGAATCATGCTTGACTCTTCTATGACACTCACAATCCATGACAATTTTCAGGAAATCCTCTTGGTCCTAATTTCAAAATATATCTAGAATCTGACTACTACTCACTTGTAGTATACCGTCCTGGTGTGAGCCATCATCACAACTGGCCTGAAATTGTGAACTTCCTACTTATCTTGTCTCCTAGTTTCCATTCTTGCCTTTTTCAACAGAGCAGTTAAAGCTTTTCTAAAAGACGTCAGATATTACCACTCCTCTACTCAAAACTCACCAATTACTCCCCATTTCACTCAGAAGATAACGTAATGTGCTGATCATGTCTTACAGAAACCTACATAATCTGCGCACCACCCACAAGTACTTATCTGACCTCATCAACTACTTTCCACTTTATGCCACTTTAGTCACAGGAGTTATTTGACCACATCAGGCAGCACCCACCTAACCGCCTTTCCACTGATTGTTCTTCCTATGTTTTCCTTTCCCCAGATATACACATGGCTAATCCATCTCCTCCTTTAAGTCTTTGACTAAAAGTCACCTCAAGGAGGCCTATTCTTAACATCTTATTTTTAAAAACCCAACCTAAAACCCCATCTCAGGCATTCCCTATGTCCTTTACCCTGCTAGATTTTTTTCCTTAGCCCTTATCATAAATTATTCATTTGTATTTATGTGTCTGTGTTTTCTGTGTGAATGTAAGTACCATGAGGAAAGAAATTCTTATTTATTTTATTCACCAGTACCTCCTGAGAATGTATACTACGTGTATAGTTTGGTGTCCTCTTGTTTTGATCTTTAACAAAACACCATGAATTCTTCTCTGCTACTGAAAATTCATGTGACTAACTAAACACTTTAAGCCTCAGTCCCCTCATTTGTAAAGTAAGAAGATGTGTCTCTCTCATTAGGCTTTTGTGATGATTAATTGAAAGAATCAACTTAGAATAGTGTTGACATAGAGGAAACACTCAAGATATGTCAGTTATTTAAATTTATATTGCTATTTTTATTATTAAATTATCCATTTCATTCTACCTGACCAAGAGTTTGATACATTTTTTCTAAATTTGATATGTGAATAACATTATATCTTGTAAAGTTTTAATTGTTTGATGTTTATTAAGGTAAATTTTTAAATATTTATGGGTCTGTTATTTCCTTTCTTTTTAAAAATAATTTTCTTATATTCTTTGCTCATTTTTCTCTTCAGGTTTTCTTCTCTTATTGATTTGTAAATACTTTTTCTATATTGAGGATCTTAGGCCTTTATCAGCAGAGGACTATAATAGAACTTTGTATGGATTAGGAAAAAAGTGCTTCCATTTTAGCAGATCCAGGCCTGGCCAGGATGTATTGTTTGTTTGATGGTTGGGGCATAGGCGGGATGTCAGTCCCCACAGACCCTTGGGCCAGTAGGCTTTGAGCAGTTACAGTCTGCAGAACTCTGTGTAGTGAATTTGCATGTCACAACGTTGGAAATACAGTTAACCAGTTTGTAGCTGGATTTAAATTTTAATGTGATGCTTTCTAAAGTATTTTTTAAAAATATTTTTGTCTATATATTTTTTCACTTTCTGAATTCTTCTATTGTTGACTTTAGTGTATTGATTAGGGCTGTACAGAGAAAGAGAGAGAGAGAGAGAGAAACAGAGAGAGAGAGAGAGAGATTATAAGGAATGTCTCATGTGATTCGGAGGCTGGCAAGTCCAGAATCTGCAGTTTAGACTGACAGGCTGGAGTCCCGGGAGAGTTTATGGTGCAGATGAAGTCAAAGGAGTCTACTGGAGAATTTTTTCTTGCTTGGGAACGTTGGTCTTTTTGTTCTATTCAAGCCATACCCTGATCGGATAAGGCCCACCTACAATATAGAGGGCAATCCGCTTTAGTCAGAGTTCAGCAATTTAAATGTTAATCTCATCCAAAAACAGCTCCAGGTTGACACATAAAATTAATCATCACATTTAGTAAATCCTTCCCTACCTCCAAATCAAGTATTCACTTCTGTTGGTTGTCACAAGCTTCTCTATAATTCTTGGCTTTACATAATATATCTGTACCCACATAATGACTTTGTATCAAAAACAAATGACACTGATGCATATAGCATACTTATGCAATCTTTCTTTAGCAATTATTCTGTGTGTTTTAAATAGAGAAGCAGAAACTTAGAAAGGTTCCGTGATTCCTTTTAAGTGAAACACAATTATCTAATGCCAAGTTAAACGTGAGATTTTTTACTACTCTCAGATGATGTCTTGGCATTAAAATCCCTTATAAATTGGGTTGTGCTTATATATCTAATATGGGATTGAAATGTGATTATCATTCATCAGAACATTCTCGGATATTTTTAATCAGCATACGACCACTAGCAGAAAAAGCCTGAATTAACTTCAAATAATCTTGGGTAACAAGTAGAAAATTATAAATGATGTGCAAAGTAACCCAGACACCAGGAGATTTCATTATACATGACCATATGAATCTGGAGAAAGCAAATTTTTTGGCACATATAAACCTGATGCTCCTGGTAGAAATAAGCTTTCTGCAAAGTGTTATGCTTGATCAAAGTTACATTAAACAATGTGCATTGTTGGTATATTTTCAGAATGTAACTTGTTAATTTGATTATTTAAAGAAAAAGCAACCACACAATGTGATCTATAGATGATGTATTATAGAAATGTACACGTGAAATCTATATAATTTTGCTAACCTCAATTGTCACTCCAATGAATTTAATAAATAATTTATGTATATGAAAAAAGAAAAAGCACATTTTATACTGTATTAATTGGATAATGACACATATTCTGCTTGAATTATTAAAATAATTTCAAATATGTTTATATAATCTGACAGGTCTTTAAAATTTTTCTTCCTTTGTCACTTAGGGAAATGAACATGATTCATTACCAAAAATTTCCACTAGAATGCAGTTTACTCCCCAGCCTTAATTGTGGTAATTGGCCATGAATGGCCCATCTTTAAGGGCCCATCTTAATTTGAGAGGAGAAAGGATATAGATATTTATATCTGAAGTCCAAGGAAGACTCAAATTTGAAGTTCTCTAGCTTGTTAAAGTGGTGCTTTTCCTGAATTGTTTTTTAAAAGGCAGGAGAAAGACATGATTAAATCTTCCCTGGAATAAAAATATGCATGTTTCCACTGGTTTTTTTCAAGGGCATTAGATTTGAAATACAAATTGAATGATCTGCTGTGTCAGCACTGAACATCTTAACTCCAGGTTAGTAAAGAGATTTTGCTATGTAGTTAGTGAATATGTGTCTGAAAATACAAGTCAAATAGAGACTAATTTATTCTATGATCTGTGCAATAAGTCATTGAAGTAAATCATATTAACTTGTCAGTTAAAATTAAATTTATCTTTATTGTATTTGTTTAAGTAGTATTTGTAGGTATACAAAATTGACCTTTTTTTAATTACAAATTCAACATTTGTTTAATAATCTTTAAAATGCCTTTGCAAATCAAAGAGTTCTTTGAAATTACAACTCATATAAGTCTATTATATTCTATTTCATAAAAATACATTTTAAAAACGATTTATTGATATATAATTTACATGTCTTAAAGTTCACTCATTTTAAATGTACAATTCAATGTTTTTTAGTATATTTACGGAGTTGTACAACCATCACCAATATCTAAACTTAGAACATCTTTTACTCAATAACGAGTTATATGTTTTTTATTATTTTTGTTTCCTGAGGTTTTCATTTGACTATTTCAGATTTCCATTCACTTAATCTGTATAAAACACTAAATTAAACACAGTTATGGTCTACGTTTACATTTGAAATTTTTCATAGTCATAGAAAGAAAACCAATATAAGTACAGCCATTATAGTTTGTAATATGTATGTTAGGATGGGTGTCAGGATAATAACCAAACTTGCAAAAGGTTCCTGGATTGTGATTATATCCATTGTATCCACAGAGGTGTTTAACTTCAGATTCATAATCCTGGTCCAAAGTGGGGTAGCATCTATTACCAAAAAAGTGTTACAATTATATCTTTTAACACAAAGCTTTTATAAAAGCTCAAGATGAACAAAAGGAATTTTGAGTCCTATTCTGACAAAAGCCTGGGTGTGATTGGTGCTTTTTGAATGGACTGAAACAGATATAATAAACATTTATTCCTATTGATTTAAAAAATCTGTCACCATATTGTATTCACATCATTAGAATATTTCAAATCTAAAGTATGCTAATTTAGTTCCCTATAAAAATCTTACAAAACCCAAAACTGTTATTTCATGTTATATTCTCCAGTTTTGTAGAGACTAAATACAATAAAAACTCACATGGAGGATAGTACTGCATCTTTTGTGAAATTGTTCATGAAGACTATTTCTCAATGCCCTTATAAAAAGGTTTATACAATATCTTCCTTTTAGTGAGGAGAGTGAGGTACTAGTTTATTTCTCATGATAAGCTAATAATGAAACCTATACATCCCATCCTACTTCTTCTGGAGGCTCAGAGCTACATTTTTAAATTAAATGCTGGATTTATCAGTCACTCATGAATAATTGTGAAAACACTCCCCCCAAAATTATTGCACAGGTGTTATGTTCTTTCCCTATTGAGTGGTCCTGAAAAATATCTCTTTCATTGAAAGCCACCCTAAAATCCTCTCAGAAGTGGTGAGTTTATAAACAACAAATCTACACATGTGTAGATCATTGGCTTTTTAATCTCAAACCAACTGATTAAATAAATGACAAGAGCAATAATAAAAAATTGTGAGATCAGGGAAATTATATAAACCCTTGTTTAATTGATTTATTTCCCTTTATACTGATCGGTTTTTATACTGAATTAAGTGAGATGGAAAACTGCCTTGGTGTTATATAGATATGGTCTGAATGAGTGAATGTGTGAATAAGCAAGTGAGTAAGGAGAAGTCCTGGTAGAAATCAAAACTATGAGAAATGTCATTCTATAGATCACACACAACACACTAATGCCACTCCCACCAGATTATTAAACAACATACATAAGTTCACTATTAGGGAGCTGTCTTATATTTATATATCATCCCAAATATGTTTCATACTCAGAACATGCGTGTTTTTTTTTTTTTTTTTTTTTAGCTTAAAACAATCTTTCTCCTTTTAACTTTGTCATCAAGGAATGAAATGTACTACTTCTGTTGGCATCAGGAAGGAGCTATATTGATTGGTGTTTAGATATGCAGACACAGCCACACACCAAAATACCTTTGATTAGATTTTGTCGTGTTTTTGTGTGGGCAAATGGAGAGAAAGGAGGAGAGAGACTGATAATGTATATGCAATTGTCTGTTTTACATGATGACATTGTTTTTTAAATTGAGCTTTAATTTAAATTTTTAGGTCTGATACTTAAAAACAATCACCCATTGGTCAATGATATTGGCACAAATAGACAGAACATAACACCATTTAGAAAATCTTTATATTCTCAACTCTCCTAAGGATTTTTGGTTCACATTCTGTACTTGATTGATTACACATTTTACCATGGACAAAGACTAGAGAAGTGAGAAAAAAAAATGTTCCCATAACTCTCACCTATCCTTGAGTCTCCCCAGATATCCAACTACTTCTAACGAAACACTGAAGTCTGAAAAAGTAAATATTCATGTTGTTATGGACTTGGTTTTAATCTTCCATATATTGCATTTTAGATTATCTCTTACAAATTAAAAATTATATTCAGATAACACTTAGTTGATGACTTTCTTGTACCTGGTAATTGACACTTACATCTCTTTATGTAGATTTGGAACAAAATCTGAAACCTGAGATAATGGACCTGCAAAATTACTCCTTGGTGTCAGAATTTGTGTTGCATGGACTCTGTACTTCACGGCATCTCCAAAATTTTTTCTTTATATTCTTTTCTGGGATCTATATGGCCACTGTGCTGGGTAATGTCATCATTGTTGTCACCGTAATTTCTGACCCTTGCTTGCACTCTTCCCCCATGTGCTTCCTGCTGGGGAATCTATCTTTCCTGGACATATGGCTGGCCTCATTTGCCACCCCCAAGATGATCAGAGACTTCCTTAGTGATCGAAAGCTCATCTCCTTTGGAGGATGTATGGCTCAAATCTTCTTCTTGCACTTTATTGGTGGGGCTGAGATGGTACTTCTGGTTTCCATGGCTTATGACAGGTATGTGGCCATATGCAAACCCTTGCATTATATGACCATTATGAACTGGCAAACTTGCATCAGTCTAGTGTTGGTTTCATGGGTCATTGGCTTTGTACACTCCATCAGTCAAGTAGCCTTTACTGTGAATTTACCTTATTGTGGCCCCAATGAGGTGGAGAGCTTCTTCTGTGATCTTCCTCTCGTGATCAAGCTTGCCTGCATGGATACCTATGTCTTGGGTATACTTATGATCTCAGACAGCGGGTTGCTTTCCATGAGCTGTTTTCTGCTCCTCTTGGTCTCCTACACTCTTATCCTCATCACTGTCCGACAGCGTGCTGCTGGTGGGGTAGCCAAAGCACTCTCTACTTGCTCTGCACATATCATGGTTGTCATGCTCTTCTTTGGGCCCTGCATTTTCATCTATGTGTGGCCTTTCAGTCGATTCTCCATAGACAAGATCCTCTCTGTGTTTTACACCATTTTTACTCCATTCTTGAACCCCCTTATCTACACATTGAGAAATAAAGAGATGAAAACATCTATGAAGAAACTGTGGAACCAACGTGTGACTTTTCATTGAGTTCCAGCTTTCCATAGTGCTACATGTCCTTACACAGTCAGAAGGTATCATTTATTTAATATGACTCTGCTCAAAGATTTAATTCTATCACTATATTGGCATAATTTATATTGTGTTATATTATAGAGAATAATTTATTTCAACTAAAATTATATATATGTACATATATATAATGTTTGTATATACATATGTATATATAATTTTATCATATATATTCAAACCCCCACATACATTTTGGGAAGAATTTCTTTAAAAAAACAGATTTCTCTTACTAGTGTATTTTATCTAAAAACTGATCAAAAATGAATTTCCATTTTTTAATTATGGTCCAACACAGTAAGGGCTGTCAGTTCGTAGGCATTTAGATGTGAGACATTTGGTACAGGGGAGCTAACCTGAGCATAACTAATGCCCTGTAAATCTTTCTAAAGGAGAAAAAACAAACAAAGAACACTCTTTCAAGATCTTATTGATTTAAAAAGTATACTTTTTCTTATGAATATGCGTTATACTAAATCTTTTTATTTAAAAAACGAATGCATGCC
Organism: Rhinolophus ferrumequinum; assembly: GCF_004115265.2. Classification (NCBI taxonomy): domain Eukaryota; kingdom Metazoa; phylum Chordata; class Mammalia; order Chiroptera; family Rhinolophidae; genus Rhinolophus; species Rhinolophus ferrumequinum. Next base: position 71,160,548 of record NC_046289.1, read on the forward strand.
AGTGATATTAAATTACAGAAGTTAATTTTAGCATGGAAAAAATCAATATTTTATAGCTAAATATTTCATGGTAGAAGCATAAGCTATAGTGTCACTATTTCATAAACATTGGATTAATAAATTAATAAATTTTCACCCAGAGTCCATTTTAAACAAACACTGCATTTTACTGAGTTGCAGTGGGGAATCATCTATCAGGAAGTATGTTTGAATATCACAGATCTTATAATTCATTTTTAAATGCTTTTGGATCCTAAATAGATAATCATAAACAAGATAAAATTTCCAATGGTATTTTTTAAGGGAGTAGAACAAAAAATCATCAGATTTGTATAGCATCACAAAAGACCCCGAATAGCCAAAGCAATCCTAGGGAGAAAAAAAGAACAATGCTGGAGGTATCACATTCTCTGACTTCAATTTATACTACGAAGCAACAATAATCAAAACGGTATGGGATTGGCAGAAATACAGATACACAGGCCAATGGAATAGAATTGAAAACCCAAAAATGAACCCACATATATAGGGGGATAATTTTCAACAAAGGAGCCAAATACATACAATGGAGAAAAGAAAGCCTCTTCAATAAATGGTGCTGGGAGAATTGGAAAGACACATGCAAAAGAAGAAACTAGACTGCTATCTATCACCATATATCTAAATTAACTCAAAATGAATCAAAGACTTAAACACAAGACCTGAAATAATAAATTGCATAGAAGAAAGGATAGGTACTAGGCTTGTGGATTTGGATTCAGAGAGGATTTTATCAATTTTATTTCAAAGACAAGAGAAGAAAAAGCAAAAGAACTGACTCTGGGTGGGGAACACACAATGTGATATATTAGATGATGTATTACAGAATTGTACACTTGAAACCTTGTAACTTTACTAACCATTGTCACCCCAATAAACTTTAAAAAAGAAAAAGAAGGTAGCCTTAAAATAAATAAATAAGTAAATAAATAAATGGAACTATATCAAACTGAAAATCTTCTGCAGAGCAAAAGAAAGCATCAACAAAACAAAGAGGCAACATACCAAATGGGAGAAGATATTTGCAAACAACATGTTTGATAAAGGGCTAATATTCAAAATATATAAAGAACTTGTACAATTCAGCAACAACAACAAAAACAATCTACGTAATTAAAAAATGGGCAGAGACCCTCATACACTGCTGGTGGGAATGTAAATTGGTATAACCACTATGGAAGACAGTATGGAGGTTCCTCAAAAAATTAAGAATAGAATTACCATATGACTCAGCAATCCCTCTCCAGCGTATCTACCCCCAAAAATCTGAAAACATTTATCCATAAAAATATATGTACACTGATGTTTATTGCCGTATTATTCATGGTGGCCAAGACCATGGAAACAACCAAAGTGCCCTTCGATAGATGATTGGATAAAGAAGATGTGGTATATATGCACAATGGAATATTACTTGGCCGTAAGAAAGATGAAATACTGCCATTGGCGACGACATGGATGGATTTTGAGATTATCATGCTAAGCGAAATAAGTCAGACAGAAAAACATCAAGAACCCTATGACTTCACTCATATGTGGGATATAAAACTGAAAGCATGAACAAGACAAACAAACAAAAACTTACAGGCACAGACCACAGTTTAGTGGTTACTAGAGGCTAAGGAGGGAGGGAGGATGGTAAAAGAGGGGAAAAAGGGTCAAATATATGGTGGTTGAAGGAAACTTACTCTGGGTGGTGAACACACAATGTAATACATAGATGATGTATGATAGAAATGTGCACTTGAAACCTATATAATTTTACTAACCAATGTCACCCCAATAAATTTAATAAATAAAAAATAAAATAAAATACTTTTTAAAAGATAAAAATATTACCAGCACACCAGATATACCTTCCTTTTTATCTTTCTTCCAGTGACTGCATTGGCTGAAAAGTAACAAGTATGCTGACCTCTAACACAATTGATTAACTTTGTCTATTTTTAAAATTTATTTAAATGGAATAATAAAGCATTAATTTTTATCTTATTTTTGCTCAATATTGACGCATTTTTTGTGTACAGTTATATTTTTTTAATTTTCTTTGGTATATAGCATTTGATTTTATTAATATACTACAATTTATTTGTTCGTTCTATTGTTAGTGGGTATATGGCTTGTGTATAGTATGGTGCTACTAAAATGGGACTGCTATAAACATTTCTGTACATGCCTTTTAGTGAGTATCTGTGTTTTATGTGTTGGTATACAACTAGAAAAGAATAAGTAGAATTAGTGAGTGATAGAGTCTGTGTAGATTCAACTATTATAAATATGGCCAATAGTTGTCCAAAATGGTTGTCCAAATGTATGCTCTCAGCAGTCGTGCATGAGAGTTCCTGTTGCTCCACATTCTTACTAATACCCAGGACAGTAATACTTTGTATCACATTGTAATTTCAAGGTTCATATCCCTCATTATTAATGAAATTAAGCAAACTTTCATAAGCTATTGAGCACTTGAATATCTTCTTTTGTAAAGTACCTTATTGAATTTTTGCCCATTTTTCTTATTAGTTTGCTTTTTAAAAATTAATTTGTAGAACATCATCTATATATGACATTGTATGTTCACCAACCAGAGTCAGTTCTCCTTCCATCACCATATATTTGATCCTTTTTTTCCCAGCATTTTGACCTGAAAATTCTAGCCATCCCTAACTCTCTGGACTAAAGAATATGGGACTTAATGGTTAAACTTTATGATATTTATCTTAGCTTTTTAGAGGCCTTTTCTAGCTTATGGATTTCTAGTTGCTGCTACAATTTTGTTGATCTCAGAGTAAGTCTTTAGTAAATTAAGAGAAAAGACCAGTCTCAGCTTCTGAGCCTGTTTTCACTTGTGGTGTTGTAATGAATAGGAAATGGCTATTAGACAAACAGTCATGAAAATACTGGCTCTCTCTTAGCCTCTCAGTTTCATCGTCTATAAAATGGGGATAAGATAGGTTACCTACCATAAATGCTACTATGATCAATGTCAAATTTGACACTGAAAGTCGTTGGCACTTATTAGACACTCAAAAAGTGACCATTATTGGTTTAGGTTCTTTCTAAATCTGTTATCAGAAAGAAAGCATTGTTTTGATCAATATAGAGGATATGATTGAGAGTGTATTTGTTTGGACTATGAAATCAAAAATCAATTTATTGTATTACGAAAGAAAAAAATCTTTAAATAATTATTATGCAGATACAAAAGCACCCATATCTAGGGTAATCTATCATTAAATTACAATACATTTATTCTCCAGAAAAGCTTAACTATAGTTAGAAAAATCATTGGTTCTAATAATTATACGAGTAATACCTCCTCACCTTGAACATTTTTATCAAAGTCTCTATATTCATGAAATACCTACTAAAACAGCAACCTACATACAGGTGTATAATTCTATAACCCTGCAACTTGGTGGAAGGAAAAACTGAGATGTATAAATGAATCTTGCCTATGTCACTAATTCATTGAAATGTTTCCACAGATTATATTCTTTGGGCTTGAATTTCCTCAGTGAAAAGTGAGGAGTCTGGGTTAAATTATCTTCAACAACACTTCCTACCCTGAAAGTCCATGACTAAGTGTTCTCTAGCCCTCCCTTAATCTGAGGGCAATTCTTTTCTTTGTAAATTGATCAAAACATCAGATGATTCCTAATTATTTTTCGTAGCTGTGCAGCATTCTATTTTATGGATGTACCAGTAATATATTTTGAGAGTCTACATTGATAAACATTTAGGTTTTTATATTTCGATTTTTTCCATAGTTTGTTCTTAAAAGCAATGTTTGCAGTAAATCCTGTGCATATATTTTGTTTTACATATGTGTGAATATATCTGCAAGATAAAACACTAGAAGTATGATTACCAATTCAGGGTTTTAAAATGTTAATGATATCGAAAAATTTCCTTCATATATTGTACCAATTTAGAGATTTAATAACAATATCTGAGGTTTTATCAAAACCTTATCAATGCAGTAAACTATCAGACTTTTGGATTTTTGCCAATCATATAGGTGAACAAGGGAATCTCACTGTACTTGTTTTTTCTTATATGTTAATTTTAACATTTATTCATATGTTCAAGAGTCACTTGCTTTACATTAATAACACCTATACGCCCAATCATATACTTTGCTGATTTTTCTACTGGCTTGTTGTTCATTTATTTATTGATTTGAAAGAGTTCTTTCCAAATGAAATATATTACCCAAATAATACTGCTTTTTACTTAGTTTTTCTTTTGACTTTATTTGTGACAGGCTTTAAAACAAAACAAAACCTATGTGGAAAACTACGTAGTCAGATTTATTAACTTTTTTTTACTTTATGACTTTTGGATTTTTTTGGTCAAACTTAATATGACAGGTTATGACTATGCCTCATCACTAAAACCCAAATGGACCAACAGTAAAGGAAGAATTAGAAAGTTGAAGAATGTATCGCTAGCACTATGAAGAACTGACAAAATTAAATAGCCACTCATAAATTCTCATTTCCTTCCTCCTTCTTCTCCTCTTCTCTCCCTCCCTCCCCTTCATTTCCCCTTTACACTCCTACCCCTCCTCTCCCTCAGAATGAGAATACTGAGCATCAGAGCACTGAAATGACTTGATTTTTCAAGAGTACTATCAACACTTCTCTGTTTTCACCAGCAGAGCAGAGTTACAAGGGAAAAATATGCTAGCAACGATATCATGACTGCTTTAATGTTTATTGTATATTTGAAATATTTTTGGCACTGTATAAAAATATATAAAAGTTAGTCAAGTATAAAAGGTCATTGTCGTGTTTGACATTATACAAATAAATTTAACCAAAAGTCTAAGTTCCAAGAAACCTTAGCTAAGTAGTATCATGCATGGTTCAAGAAGACTGTCTGTATCTAAAACTCAGCTTGTACTAGGACTTAGAGTTAATATCTATGCACATAGCCACTAACATATCTTAAAATATACTTAAAATACTGAATCCTGAGAGATGACAATATTTTAGGAGACTACATTGGTAAACATTTAGGTTTTCATAGTAAATTGCAGGCTTTCTATTTTCTGTTAAGCAATTTTTTTTCATTGTTAGAATACATTTAGTCTCTCTGTTATGAGGCCTTTTTCATAATGCCAGTCTCAGGAATAAGTACATAATAAAACTTTTGACTAGCAAATGAAGCAAGAATTAATAGCTTTCTTAATTTTTATTGTTAGAGTTAGATGAATTTTACTTTCCCTCTTCTGTTTTCCAACAAATATGAAAAAACAGATTTCAGATTTGATCTTCAGTTGCAAATAATTTTTTGTCACTTTGTGCATTTGCATGTTTTAGGTATATATGGCATTAACATTTTCTCTGAACTTAAATATTCAACACTGGCCATACTTGCAAACAATTTAAAAAATATTTGCAATTTTCTATGAATAATGTAGAATTTATTATAACCAATTTATCCTACTTAAAAATATGTAGACTTGAAAAATATACTGCTGATAGCACAAAGTATCTAGAAAAGGTTTTTAATGAATACAAATGTATATCAAATAATATAGAAGAACACAGAAAAATTTTATTGGAACATACTAGTAGAAAGAGAAAATTACATATAACTAAATGTACAATTGAATATCCCAATATTCAATACATAAGGAAAAGATAAAATAAGTGTATACTAATGAGGCAAAATCCATGTTGTAAAACACAATATTTTTTCTACAATGTCAGTATATGAAAATCTTGCTATGAATAAGTTGAATGAAGATATCAGACATTCAATTTGCTTATACATTTTGATTGCAAGGTATAAAAATATCACTTCCGTTGAAGAGAACCACAAGTTTAGTAACATAAATAGCAGTTTATGAAGATTAGAATCTCTATTCTTTATAAAATATTTTTTAAATTATTAAAATTTTAAAGAGAAATTGTGCTTTTGAATTATAAGCAATGAAAAATTGGTTAAAATTGTATTTAAATATTAACCAGGACGTGATTTTATACAATTCCCTTGCACTTAGGACAAAAACCCAGTTCTATAACTCAATAAGCCATACCATTAGCAACAATAACTGGCGTGACGCTGTGATTCAGCGGAGGCTCTTTATTCTCATTCAGGACTACGTTCCTTTGTGGTGATCCCTAGTTTTTCCAGGAGTTCATATGATGGTTTCTCAACTTTTGCATGGCTGATTTAAAATCTTCATTCCTCAGAGAGTAGATGATGGGATTCAACAGGGGTGTGCAAACAGTGTAGAACACAGAAAGGAACTTATCCACAGGAAGTCTGCTAAAAGGCCATATATAGAAATAAATGCAAGGCCCGAAGAAAAGAATTACCACTGTGATGTGGGCAGTTAATGTGGAAAGTGCTTTGGATGACCCACTAGAGGACCGGCGCCGGACAGTGATCAAAATGATGGTGTAGGAAATAATTAAAGCCAGAAAACAACTCAGTGATATCAGGCCACTGTTAGTTAGTGTCATAATTTCCATTTCATAAGTATCCATGCAAGCCAACTCTATCACCAGGGGAAGGTCACAAAAGAAGCTGTCTACCTCATTGGGGCCACAGAATGGCAGATCCACTGTAAAAACCAAGTGGCTGACAGAATGAAGAATACCGACAGCCCAGGAAATAAACACAAAGATTATACATAGTCTCTGATTCATAATCGTGCTATAGTGTAGGGGCTTACAGATGGCTATAAATCTGTCATATGCCATAGCTACAAGCAACATCATCTCACTCCCAACAAAACTATGAAGAAGGAATATCTGGGCCATGCAACCCTCAAAGGAGATAGTCTTGTGCTCAACAAAGAAGTCAACAAGCATCTTGGGTGTGGCAAAGTTAGATTGGCAGATATCAATGAAAGAAAGGTTACTGAGCAGGAAGTACATAGGAGAGTTCAAATGGGAGTCAGAGGAAATGATGAAAATAATCATGATGTTGCCCAGCACTGATGTCGTATACACTATAGAGAAGATGGCAAAAAAGAAAAGCTGAAGTTCCCAAGAATTAGAAAGTCCCAGAAGCACAAACTCAGACACCACTGATTCATTTGTGTGAGCCATGTATCCAATGTACAGTTACCTAAATAAGAGAAAGTCAGGAAAATATCACTCACAATGATTGGCACTATATCTAATATATATACAAAAGAAATATGACAAGCGTTCAATTAAAAGTCAATTTTATTTAATAAAACCATATAAATAATCAATTTAATAATATTTAACACCTATGTCGCTGTGGAAACTGGAAGAAATGTAAAAAAAGAAGATTACATATGGATCCTATCATAATTAAGAACATAAGATACACATCTTAAGAATAAAAATATAAAATCAGAAACAAGCAAATATAAATGATACATTAATACTGTAAATATTACCAAGAGGAAAAAAATTATGCCAAAGTGATAAAGTAAGGTATCATGGAGTAGATATTATTTTAAACTAAAACTTTTTAAAAGTTTGGAACTAAGAAAAATAAATAAAATAAAAAAAGTTTGGAACTTGCTAACCAAAACTGAAGGAAACAGCTATTTCGGGAAGGGAGAATAAGGATAAAGATACAAAGAAAAAAATATGAAAGATGTACTCAGGGAGCTGTGAGTTGAGTGGACTGTCTAGAGGAGAGGGTGTGCTAAAGAGCAATAAAAATGAGGTTGAGAACGGTAGATTAGGAGTGGTAGATACAATTAGCCTTGAATTTAAAGCTAAGTGGACTCGGTTAATATTCTTGAAATTGAGACTAATAGAGTGCTCAATAGTGTTTTTAGAAGCTTAATAGAAGCAATTTGACGTTTTATAGAATGAAGAGGCAATGGTGATACTCTGAAAATTTATTTGAAGATTGAGAGCATTTCTTAAATCCTTTAAACAGATAATCAGTTAATCAGAGTTTACCTTGTGTCACATAAAGAAAGACCAATTTTGAATGAATCACCAATGTGAGTTTAGTCTCTTCTAACTGTCTTTTGTCTCTTTCTAAACATGCCTAACATGCCTGGATTTATCAAAATCTGTAATACCTTTTAGAAACAGTTCTTACACGGTGCATTTTGAACACATAATAGATTTTCAAATGAAAAATTTAAGTAATGTATAAATTGCCTCTTAAGTGATTTTGACATTTTGCTTAACACATCGGGTACAATGTGGCCACTTGGTTCCAGAAAAGAAAGCCCTACAACCTGCTGTGGTTCTGGAAACATTATTGGCTTTAGCCTTGTGTACTCAACAATATATGATAGGTATTTATTTGTCCTTATACTTATTAAAGGTATGCACCCTGTATTCTTCAGGGTTTTATTAGGACCAAGTTATTTAGATATAACTAATATAATAAATATTTCAAAATTTAAAAGCAAAACATTTACAGTTAACCATAATTTAACCAATTAAAAATATTTAAACTATTTACAAGATTTTGTTATGTTATTTTAACCTGATTGTTGAAGCACTAAATGCTACCCTTTCAAGAGCTTCCATCTTTGCGTTTGAGTTATGATATTTAGTTTTAAGAAGAATGCAAAACTTAAGTTACTCAAGAATATAAACAGATCAATGAGGCATGAAGTGACCTCAGGACAAATGTCCATCATAGGACTCTCATCTCCATGCGGAAGATGGGCCAATCCTGGCATGTCTGATCATGTATTTACATGGACAGAGGAGAGGAGGCAAATGAACATTGGGAAGGAAAGAGATTCCCATTTCTAAGACTAAGAAAGATCCTAAAGAGCTACAGCTATTAATTAAAAAAAATTACTCTATGAGGGATTTCATATAGCATTGAATCCATGTGTAAAGCTTGCTAAATATTATGGTAACTTAGTAGGATAACATTAAAGAGAGGAGCAGGGAGAGAGTGAGAGCGAGAGCAAGAGAGCAAGAGAGCGAGGTAAAGAGAGAGAGAGAAACGGAAGAAGAGGAGGAGGAGAAGGAAACATAATGCTTAACACGTTAGATAAAGTTAACAGTATTATACATTCTTTAAAGATTATCTTATCTTTGAAACATCATTTTCTGAAAATATCCAAATTTCCTACCAATTTCATCTTTCCAATATGTAATAAATGATAAGGTTTGTCAGTCTTCATTTTTCAAAATATAGGAAACAGCTAGAAAATTCTCTCCCCACTAATTTTCAATGATTTCTTAATCTAAGTTGAACAGACCGGGTTCAACGTTATATTGCATCTTATTCTTAACAATTAAGGTAGGTACCTATTAGTAAAGATAAATAACATTTGCCACTTACTAGCCATGTGACTGACCTTAGAAGGCAGCTAGATTATCTCCAAGGCTATTTTCATCTCCAAAATTCTAAGTACAGAGGCAGTTATATTACAGAAACATAGGTAATTTATAAAAGTCACTCAGAAATCCTTGGACTATACACAGAGCATCCAGAAGCTTCTTTATTAATGAATCATTCACTTTTTCATTGTCAGTGTATCTCAGAGATAGAAGTGTTTTCAAATCACAAAATACACCATAAGAGAATTTCTCTATTCCTGGTATAAGACCAAGTTTGATACTTAGAAATTGCTGTTTTGTTAATATCCATCTCTAAAGTATGTCAATAGAACACCCAAACCATAAATAGCCATGATTTTTCTTGTCATTATTTTGTCTTATAATAAACCTAGCAGCACATTACTCTACTTTGTGTAGCTACTCCTTCTTCATTCCAGGCAAATTTTAATCATAAATATTTGTTTAACAAATGGCTAAGTAGTCTCTGAACAGAAAGCATAAAAGGGTCGGAGAAGGAACAGATAATGGCTACAGCATACTTCCCTTTGTTCATCAGATAGTGATCCTATTATCATCAGACTTTTGCTAAGCCAATGCAGTGGGAGTCATATAGACAGAGAAGAGAACAGCTATTTATCTCTTCCAGATGGCATTGCCTATTTGACTGAGAAAAGAATAACTTTCCCTTTGCTGTCTTCTGGTTTCTAATTTTGCATCTAGAAGGCAATTTACCAATTATTTGTTTAGTCCAAATAATGTGTTCAAATGCATGTATAACACTTACACTTTTAATACTTCCTCCCAGTCCTTCAGTTCTTCCTTGTTTGCTCCAAATTTGATATCCTTCTGTTTCTAAGCTTCCCACTTACGGCTATGTGCCTTCATACCAAAAATATTTGCAATATACTCTTGATGCATTTTTACCTGGGCCCTGCACTAAGCTGTGCAAACCCCTCAGTTTCTGCTCAAGGTAGTGAGGGCTCTGCTCTTCTTGCCTGTGACCATTCAAATACAGTATCCTAAGGTCAGGCAATATAAAGCCTTCCATCCTGATTCCAGGAGAAAGATTTCATTGGGGAAGTGAGAAACCACCCTTTAGAGATCTGAGGTCATCCTGCGGTGAGAGTAATTACATTTTACAAATAGAAATAGAAAATAAAAAGTTTTTTAACCAACTAGTTGGTACATATGAAAGCAAAAAATTATTTCATTTTCATTAATTCCCAGTCAGCAAAGTAATTTTTTGACCTCTAACTTCCTGTCAATAAAACAATCACACACACACCATCACACAAGCTTACAAATGATCAAAGCCTCCGGGTGCTTACCTCCAATCATAAGGACCTCACTACTTCACATAACAGATTAATCTATTGTTAGGGTGCTCAACTGGTTCTGTCACCTGTAGTTTAATAGAACAAATTTATTCCCACGTAGGCATAATCATTCCTCAAATATTTAAAGGTGCTCTCATTTCTTCTCTGTAACAAATCTTCTATTCTCCCCCCAAAATATATCAATTGTATTTTATAGAATAAGTTTTCTAGATTTCAAAGTGTTGTGATGTAGATGTAATTTTCAAATGGTAGTCTTTAAAGAAGTAAATTGAAAACAAGACTCCTTACCACTTATGTGTATGTATATCCCCTAGTAAAATAGTCACATACCAATGGCACATATTGCAGCATTGATTGAAAGAGATAGATACTGGAGGGGTGGGGGGAAACTAAGTATCTATAAATTTGAAAGTTAAGAAATATAATATTTTAGTGTGATAGAATACATTCCATGATTAAAATAATTAAATTATATTTTGTATGTGAACACGCTTAACATTGAAAACATAAAGTCAAGGGGTAAAATAAAGATTGGTAAAATTATTAACATTATGTGCACATTTTTATAACCAAAAAAATGTATAGACACACTTATCAAAAAAAAGTTTTAAAATATGCAGAGGAGTGGTACAAACTCTAAACAGTGTAGGAAGGCATACTATAAAGGAAAGGGTCAAAAGTTGTATAAAAAGGACTTAAGCTGAATCAATAATATTGTATATACTTTTTAAATGTCTAATTAATCTATGGAAAATATTAATATTTATTATAGACATAACGTTAAATTTAGAAAAAGTTATTTAAAATTTTTATTCCCTATGCCTTTGTATCATGAATATTTGCAATTAAAAGTGATCTTCAAAAAATTAGAAATAATACATTTTAAAGAGCAAAACTTTATAAATTACAAAGAAAATATAATGGAAGAACAGTTTCCATTCACAATAGAAACAAAATAAGATAAAATATAAAGTATCTGGGATAAGTTAATCATAAATATACAGGTTTTATGGGATGAAAATTTTAAAATAATGAACATATTAAAGAGGACTGAAAATATAGTGAGATATGTATTTTTTATTAATTAGATTCAGTTTTGCAAAAAATAAAACTCTCTAAATTATACTCTAAATATAATATAAATATAACGTAACGTCCTTTAGAAAATAGCAGAATTATTATTAGACATTGACAAAATTATGCTTTGGTGTATATTTATATCTAGAGGGTTAGCTGTTTTATAACTGTAGTATTTTAAATCTTTTTTTTTATTTAGGGGGAATCTCCATCTCCACAGTCTGAGTTTGTGTCGTGAGATGTGGTAAGCCTTTTTTGTTGAAGCAAAGGTACCTGTAACACTCCCCCCCAGTCCTGGAAGACAGTGTGGGCATATATTATATGTATGATTGGATGATGTTACTCAGGACTTTGAATCTTAAGGGAGATATAAAATGAGTAAGGGACGGTTTAAAAGAACTATTACATTAGTAACATAATGTTGGATTTCAGTAGTAGTGGTTCAGGGAAGACCCAGTGTCAATAAAGTCGTTTTTACCAGACAAACATGTTCTCTTTTGTTTCATGCTGCCTAACTTCTAATGATATTTGTACATTTCTGAGGCTGCTTCTCCAAACTTACCATCAAATATGTAGGTAATGTAAAATGCTTCTAATAGTTACTTTAGGCTTAGGTTGGTCAGAATTGTTTCTTTTGCTTGCAAAAAAAAAGAATCATTATTAAAGTCATCTATAAAGGTTATTAGGTAAAGCAATTGTGTGAAAATACACAGGAAATATTTGCAAGAGAAAAATAATCAGAAGTAGCTCTATCAAATAAAATATATTGGAAAACTTGAAAATTAAAATATTTTGATATTTAAAAACATATAGAGAAAGAACAGTAAATGAGACAGAAAGCATCCAGTAGTAAAACCAAATATATATATAATATAGTTTGTAATGGTAGACTTGTTTATTTTAAGGAAATACAGATTATCAAATAAGTAGAATTGGTGGGAAAATATGAATTTCTATCTTTATGCTGGTTCTGATAGCATAATATATTTCAGTTGGGTCCATATATTTAATTTAAAAATTTTGTAAGAGTACTAGAAAAAAATGGGTGAAATACTTATGATCCTGGAGTTAGAGAGTTCTTTTAAAGCATGACATTGAAGCCATCAAGGATTGATTTACTGCATAATATTTTTAGATTTGGTATATCAAAGAAAAAACCACATTAAACCTTAAGTAACAATGCCAAACCAGAAAATATGTGCAAACCTCTGACCAATAAAAAAACTAATACCTTATAAATCAAACTACTGTTAGCAATGAAAATGAAGATATATCAATAATGAAGTAGAAAAATAAGCAAAGGCATACACAAGTAGTTCAAAGGAACAGAAATACTATACAACAAAAATGAGGCCATTTCACAGATTAAAAAGCTTCAAAATAATTAGGGTGGCAGATGACATGTTACTCTATAGAGAGAACCATAAAGATTCCATCAAAAAACTATTAGAACTAATAAACAAGTTTAGTAAGATGAAAGGAGACAAAATTAATATTCAGAAATCAGTTACATTTTTCTACACCAATGATAACTATCAGCAAGAGAAATTAAGAAAACAATTCCATTTACAATTGCATCAAAAAAATAAAATACCTAGGAATAAATTTAACCAAGGAGGTAAAAGAACCTATATTCAAAAAATTATGAGATACTGAAGAAAGAAATTGAAGAAAACACAAATAAATGCAAGGATATACCTAGCTCATGGATAGGAAGAATTAACATTGTTAAAATGTGCATACTACCCTAAGTAATTCACAGATTCAATGCAATCTCCACCAAAACACCAATGGTATTTTTCATAGAACTAGAACAAATAATCCTAAACTTTATATGGACCCCAAATAGCCAAAGGAATCTTGAGAAAGAAGAATAGAATTGCAGGTATCATGCTACCTGATATCAAGCTATACTACAAGGCTATAGTAATCAAAAGAGAATGGTAAATCGGTAACTACAATACTGCCATGGGGATATGAAAGACAGTTTGGGGAATATAATCAATAATGTTGTAAAGATTTTGTTGGGTGTCAAATGGGCACAGGTCTTATTAGGGAGACCACTTCTTGGACGGTGTAGATGCTTGACCACTGCACTGAACACCTGAAGCTGAATATTATATATCAACTATATTTTAATATATATATAGTCACAGGTTATGGAGTACAGTATAGGAATGAGTCAATGGAATTGTAATAGATATATATGATATCAGAGGGGCAATAGATTGGGGAAGAGGAGATTATCACTTTGTGAGGGGTGAACTGTCTATTGCATTGCTTTGAAACCTGAAACTAAAAAAAACCAGAAAACAAAAAAACGTGGTACTGGCATAAAAACATACACTTATCAATAGAACAGAATGGAGAGCCTCAAAATAACCAACACCTAGGTGGTCAATTAATCTATGACAAAGGAAGCAAGAATATACAATGGGGGTAAAGACAGTCTCTTCAATAAATGGTGTTGGAAAAACTGGACAGATACATGCAAAAACAAAGAAACTAGACCACTTTCTTACACCATATGCAAGAATAAACTGAAAATAAGTTAAAGGCTTAAATAAAAGACCCAAACCATAAAACTCCTACAAGAAAAGATAGGCAGTAAACTTTTTGAATTACTCTTAGTAATATTTTTTTTTGGACATGTCTTCTGCAAGGAAAACAAAAGCAAAAATAAACAATTGGGATTACACCAAACTTGCACAGTAAAGGAAACCATCAACAAAATGAAAAGGTAATGTACTGAATGGAAGAAGATATTTGCCACCAAATGATAAGGGGTTAATATCCAAAATACAGAAAGAACTCATATAACTTAACACCAAAAAACCAAACAATCCATTTTTAAAAATAGGCAAAGGATTTGAATACACATCTCTCCAAAGAGCACATACAGATGGCCAATAGACATATGAAAAGATGTTCAACATCACTAATCATCAGGGAAATACAAATTAAAACCACAACAAGATTTCACCTCACACCTGTCAGAATAACTATCACCAATAAATCAACAAACAACAAGTGTTGGTGAGGATGTAGAGAAAAGGGAATCCTCATGCACTGTTAGTATTGCAAGTTGGTGCAGCCACCATGGAAAACAATATAAAGGTTCATCAAAAAATGGAAAATAAAACTATTATTTGATCCAGCAATTCCACTTATGGGTATTTATCCAAAGAAATCCAAAACACTAATTTGAAAAGGCATATGCACTGCTATGTTCATTGCAGCATTATTTACAATAGCCAAGATATGGAAGCATCCTAAGTGTCCATTGATAGACAAAGTGGTTTTTTTTTTAAAAAGTATATACAATGGAATATTATTTGGCCATAAAAAAAGAATGAAATCTTGCCATCTGCAACAACATGGATGGACCTAGAGTATATTATGCTAAGTGAAGTAAGTCAGACAGAGAAAGACAAATGCCATATGGTTTCATTTGTATGTGGAATCTGAAAAACAAAATAAATGAACAAACAAAACAGAAACAAACTCATAGGTAAAGAGAACAAATTGATATTGCCAGATGGAAGGAGGGTTGGGGGAATGGGTGAGAAAAGATGAAGAAGTACCAATTAGCAATTTACAAAATAGTCACAGGGATGTAAAGTACAACATAGGGAATGTAGTCAATAATATTGTCATAACTATATATGGTGTCAGGTAGATACTAAATTTATCAGGGTCATCACTTGTAAGTTATCTAAATGTCTAATCACTATGTTGTATACCTGAAACGAATATAATATTGTATGTCAAATGTAATTGAAAAATAAAAATAAATAAATTTTTAAAAAAATTAGGGTGGATTTAGGGGAAACATATTTTTAAAAATTCATTGCTAATCAGAGTCTTATTAGAAATACACATTTCATATGTGTTTGAATACATTTAAAGCAGAAAAACACAATATTCTTAATTCAAAAAAGATAAAGAATGCTTGATTAATAAAGCATTTTCAATTTTATTTAAAGAAGTACAAAACAAACAAAAAAGAGAAATTTGAAAAATAAAGCTTTTTTATTGTTAGTTAAATTGGCAACTGGGAAAGAAAAGTCATGCATTAGAGACATATGGAACACCATGAAAAAGACTAATATATGTATAATTGAAGTCACAGAAGAAGAAAAAGAGAGCAAAGCTAAAGAAATAGAGATCCTGGCTGAGCGTTTTCGAAAACTGGAGTACATATCAAGCCATAGAATCAAGAAGTTCTATATACATAAATAGAATACATGCAAAATCATAATACAGTCTCTAATTGCTGGGACAGGAAGTACAAATTCCACAAGTGCATCAATGAGAATTTTGGACAGAGGGCTCAATCTTCTATTTCCTGGATGTGTGTATTTTAGCTATTGGTAACACAGAATTACATGGTTCAATGCATATTTTACATCTTGGAGTTCTCCATTTCAACCAAGTTGGGTGTAATCCCAATGCTAGCATCTTAGCTGAGTCTTTAATAGGACATTCCATAGTTCTTTGTGTCTGGAAGCTTCCCAGAAAAGTGGATGCCATGATGGGTTCCTATTGTCACATCTCTTCACTATAAATCCATTAGTTACACCTTCCTCACTATAAATATTTTGATCTGTAAGTCCAGATGCAATCTTCATGGAATCCCATATCTATAAATCAAACATTCTGTAAGCTCTGGCATAAAGTCCTGGCAGAGGGACTGCAGGCAGAGAAGGAAAACCCATATCTGGAGTAGGAGTCAATTCCAATAAAGACAATCACTAATCACTACCCACTGCACAGAGGAAGGGGTGTGATGTATTTGACTTGCTGCTGAATGGATAATGTCTCTCTGGGGAATGGCACCATATCAAGTTCTGAGCATCAGTCCCTTCTGCTGATCAAGTCTTCAGGAGCAGAAGTAGCAGTTACGAGATCAACCCTGATAAGAGGAAGTCCATGCTTTTGGTCTAAGTTGGGCATTGATATGAGATACAAAAATCCAAACACTTTTTTGACCATCCTCATTCTTCTCTGATATTCCAATTTTGATCTTTCATGACCACTAACACACCAGCAAAGTCATTTTTCACTTTCCAGAAATTCATATTTATTTTTACTTATGACCAATATTCCATCCAAATTTGATAACTAAGTGAAATGTTTATGGCTCTTTCCAATAATAGAATTTTCCCTCACCAGTGTCCATTAGTGTCATTTGCATGGGCTGTAATGCAGCAGGACTCCCATTTTTTTGGCTTCCACCATGACATTGAATCGAGATAGCCAGAGAAAGCCTCCCATGTGGCCATAACATTAAGCTGAAGTAAAGGTATTGATGCAACAATAGTAGGTGATATGGGGATATGGACTATCTGTTTGTACTGCTTACCTGCGCCTTTATACCTGCTTCAGCCTGGTCCAGATATACCGCTTCCAGTACATGATGGCTTATTGTAATGACAGCTAGAAATCGTTACTTGTTAAATTTGA
Organism: Rhinolophus ferrumequinum; assembly: GCF_004115265.2. Classification (NCBI taxonomy): domain Eukaryota; kingdom Metazoa; phylum Chordata; class Mammalia; order Chiroptera; family Rhinolophidae; genus Rhinolophus; species Rhinolophus ferrumequinum. The sequence continues at coordinate 71,177,727 of NC_046289.1, forward strand.
TAAAACTTAGTTCGTGATGAGCAGTGCTAGTTACATAGTTACTTGATAACCCAAGGCCAGGAACTCAGTCTTTTTTTTTTCTTTTTCTTTTTTTTATTATTAGTTTCAGGTGCACAAAACAAAGTAATACTTAGACGTTTATCATTTATATCCCTCACACTGTGTCAACCCCCCTCCCCCCATCCACTGTCCCTCTGACATCGCACACAGCCATTACATTTCCACTGTCTCTATTCCTAATACTGTACTCTGCTGCTTGTAACTATATACATTATATATATATATACACACATATATATGTGTGTATATATATATATATATAACATATATATACATATATATAAAATTGTAGTTGACATTCATTATTGTTCAGCTTCAGGGTCAGGTGTACAGTGCAGTGATCAGGCATCTACATCATCCCTGAGGTGGTCTCCCTAATGAGACAAGTGTCCATCAGATACCCTATGAAATCTTTACAACATTATTGATTACATTCCCCAAATTGACTTTTGTAATCCCGTGGCAATCTTGAGGTTACTGACTGTGCTTTCTAATCCCCTCACCTTCCTCCTTATCCCCAACCCCCTCGCATCTAGCAACCTTCAGTTTTTCCTTTATATCTCTGAGACTGTTTCTGATTAGTTCATTCATTTATTCTTTTCTTTAGATTCCACATATAAGTGAGATCATATGGTATTTGTCTTTCTCTGTCTGACTTATTTCACTTAACATAATGTTCTCTAGGTCCATCCATGTTGTTGCAAATGATAAGATTTCTTTCTTCTTTGTGGCTGCGTAATACTCCATTGTATAAATGTACCACAGCTTCTTAATCTAGTTGTCTACCGATGGGCATTTCGATTGTTTCCATGTCTTGGCTATTGCATATAGTGCTGCAATAAACATAGGAGAGCATAAAGTTTTTTGAATTAGAGTTTTGGATTTCTCCGAATAGATACCTAGGAGTGGAATTGCTGGATCATAAGGCAGTTCCATTTTCAGATTTTTGAGATACCTCCATACTGTTTTCCATAGTGGCTGCTCCAATCTGCAATCCCACCAACAGTGCACAAGGGTTCCCTTTCTCCACATCCTTGCCAGCACTTGTTTGTTGATTTATTGATGACAGCCATTTTGCCTGGGTTGAGGTGGTATCTCATTGTGGTTTTTATTTGCATTTCTCTGATGGTTAGTGAGGTTGAGCATTTTTTTCATATGTCTGTTTGGCATCTGTATGTCCTTTTTAGAAAAATGTCTCTTCAATTCCTCTGCCCATTTTTTAATTGGGTTTTTTGTTTTTTTGGAGTTGAGTTGAGTGAGTTTTTTAATAAATTTGTGATATTAACCCCTTATCAGATATGTCATTGGCAAATATCTTTTCCCATTCAGTAGGATCCCTTTTTGTTTTATTGATAGTTTCCTTTGCTGTGAAAAAACTTTTTAGTTTGATGTAATCCCACGTTTATTTTTTTTCTTACTTCCTTTACGCAAGGGGATATATCAGTAAAAATCTTACTCCAGGTAACGTCTGTAAAGTTTCTTCCTATATTTTCTTCTAGGAATTTTATGGTTTCAGATCTTACATTTAAGTCTTTAAGCCATTTTGAATTTATTTTTGTATATGGTGTAAGGAGGTGGTCCAGCTTCATTTTTTTTGCATGTGTCTGTCCAGGTTTCCCAGCACCATTTATTGAATAGAATGTCTTTCCCCCACCGTAAATTCTAGCTTCCATTGTCATACATTAAATGGCCATATAGGCATGGATTTATTTCCGGGCTCTCTATTCTGTTCCATTGATCTATGTGTCTGTTTTTATGCCACTACCATGCTGTTTTGATTACTGTAGCCTCAGTTGCATTTGTATATACCAATAATAAAACATCAGAAGGAGAAATTAAAAAAACAATCCCATTTACAATTGCTTCAAAGACTATAAAATACCTGGGAATAAATTTAACCAAAGAAGTAAAAGATCTGTACTCAGAATATTATAAGACACTGAAGAAAGAAATGAAAGAAGATACAAATAGATGGAAACACGTTCCATGTTACGGATAGGAAGAATTAATATAGTTGAAATATCCATACTGCCTAAGGCAATATACATATTCAACACAATTCCTATCAAACTACAAACGACATTTTTCACAGAAATAGAACATATAATCCTAAAATGTATATGGAACCATAAAAGACCCCGGATAGCCTCAGCAATCTTGAGAAATAAGAACAAAGTGGGAGGTATAACGATACCTGACATCAAATTATACTACAAGGCTACAGTAATCAAAACAGGAACTCAGTCTTTAATAAAGCCCCATAGCATCCTGAGATTTCCTTTTCAACTGGCAGGTAGTTCTCTGCTGCAGAATGGAGGACTAGTTAGAAGTAAATAAGTATACATCTCCCTATATTGGCAGTGTAAATTACCAGAGTGAAAAATTAAAAAGCAAATCTGATATTTTAGTACATGCTAGATGCTGGGATTTGTTTGTTTAACAACAACAATAACAAATCAGAAATAAAACAGATAAAATGTTAAGTAAGTCACACCAGAAACCTCACAGACAGAATACATCAACCCATGAACCAAGTCACAATTCCAATCTTACTTGGATGTTGGTCCTTCTAACTCCAGCATAAGTTGTACATATTTACCTTAAAGGTACATAACTAATAGTATTAAAAATAATTCACAACAAAAAAGTACCCTGATCTTTATAAAATCAGTCATCATGACAGAAGTATATAAACTGCAAGACTCTCAAATTATTCAGTGGATGTCACTGGAATCAGAATGCATGCAAGAATTTCACGTGAATTAGATTTTCACGGCTGTTTCCCTTTCTGTTTTTCAATCTGGATATATTCATCCAAAAACCACCATGCGAAATTGTAACACAGAATACACAGAGAGAGAATATGAATATGTCAGCTGTCTTGTCAACTTTGCTTTAACTGTTTTGTCGAAAAGTTCATTTGAAAAGCAGTTTTCATTGACAATTTTTAAAGTTTGAAAACATTTTTATAAAAAGTCTGAATATGTTCAAATGATAGCATCTACCGAGAATGTCTTTGTTTGGCAGCAGAGCCCAGTAATCACGTTATTCCAGGCCCTTATCAATGTTCATATCATATAAAATTGTACTTAGGTACCTAAGTAACTTAACTATTAACTTCTTTGTGTATCTACCTATGTCTTCACCTTAAAATATGGAGGGTCAAATATCATCATCTTTATTCTGACAAAAACTGTAGTGAAAATCCATTCTAAAATTAATAAATCAATTTAATAATTACTTGTTGTAAAGAAGTGATCACATACTGATTAAAACAATAATTTAGAATTTCTCTTGATTCATAAAAGCTATGAGAAGTGAGAAAAACAAGTTTCTAGAAGTTTGAATTAATATAAGAATCAGTGTAGTTTTCTAGTAGAAGTTACTTTTAATTTTCCTAATTAATCCTGATACACACTAATTTTGTGCAAATATATACAGACACAAATATTTAAAATATATAAAATAAAAATTTGCCTTTCAAATGAAATGAGTCAATTGTTAGCTCAGGAGCTTACCAAACCCCTTCAACAAAGATATCCAGAGGAGTTTGTCAGAATGGTCTTAAAATAACTAAAATTTACTGAATATAAATTCAGTAAACACTTTATATGGATGACTTTATGCTTAAAGAACTCTATGGTGTATGTATCATTATAATCTCCTTTTACAGACATAGAAACTGAGACTAAGACTTTAAATATTTTCCCAAGTTTACACCATGAATGAACGACAGAACTGGAATTAAACAAAGGTAAAAAGATACCTGAATCTAAGACTTTTACTCCTATACTCAGGGTGGGTTGAAATTCTGCAGAACCTAAAATTTATAGATTCTGAGCGTATTTCTTTTAAAAAAAAGATAAATAAAAGGTTGTTAGGGCACATTCCACAGCCTTGGAGGAAACCCATGCAAAAGAGCGGGTATGAAACTTAGGTTTCAATGTAAATCTACTATCATTACACTGTATAGTATTCTGAAATTCTCCTCAAACATTTTTGGAAGTATACATCATTTATAATTTTTATTGCCATTACATTTACCCAATTCCTTCATTCATGTGTTACAATTTATATTCTATCTGTTTTTATCTACACCTGATTTTTAATAACTTTTTTCATCTACATCAATTATTCTGCTTAATTTTACAAGACAGTTTTTACAACTTTTAGAAGCTCATAGGTTTGGCATTGCCAAACTTCATGGTTCCTCAAACACCTAAAGGAAGTTGAAGTTGCTTGTCAACATAGTCTTCTCGTAAATTCTCAATATCTGAATACTCCTTCAATGGTGTAATTGGAAATTTAGACCATTTAAAGCTTTTCTGGACATGGCATGTTTATATTAGCTGGTATGTTTATATTAGCTGGTTTCCGTTCATCTAGCATGCTTTGCAAAACATTATTCTATCTTTGGATGCTCTGGTGGCAAATGGCATGGTCTTTACTACACTGTTTAAGGAGCCTATGGCCATGTCACTGTATTACGCTTGGTAAAAGAGTATCAGCAGCATGTTGAGATGACATGGTGATACAATAGCTCCTAATTGAGATTTGGGTGTTTATTTAATATGTAGAGATATCTTGTATGTTGACTGTCCATTATGAGCCAACAGAGAAGCTAGTGGGTAGTTCCCTTTATAAATGGAAGTCATCTAGCGGCTGTCTTTTCATCCTCAGCTACAGGGCCTTACTGTCAATCTAACTACTCATCTCATTATTGACTTGCTTTACAGAGTTGTCTGCTGATCAATTATATCTTTGAGGGTTTTGGCATATAAATGTCCTTGAGTTTTAGAATTCTCCATACAAGTACTGAAGGTTGCTGATATCCCTTTAAAAAGATTCCACAGTTTTATATTACAAAAAACAATTCATTGAAAAAATATTTCCTGTTCAAATAAATACGTTAGTTGAAAAAATTACTTGGGGCATTTCTAATACACCAGCTAAACATTTTCTACATAAATGAGTTTCTTGATCCTGAACATATTTGCACATGTAACTGAAACGGAGAGAAAGTTCACACCACAACCTAAATTGATCCATTTGTATCACTATTTCAAACAGAATTATGCTCTCGTTTTGAGAGTATAAACAGCTGTAGTTTTTGTGTTAATACTGTAGACATTTTACCCAACAATTTCAAATATGACTAGCTTTGAAACTTTTAAACTGTAAAATCGTTCCCTTGTTTGCTTAATACATGAATGAAGAAAACACACACACTGATGAAGAAAAAACACATTCTTCTTATCATTTGGCTTCAAATTAAAAGTTAGGAACTTCCTTTTCTCAACTTCTTCCTTATCAATGATAATTAGTGCATATATAATTCTTGGTTTTCTCTATTTACTCAATAATGCGAGAAAAGAATAACAATTTGATATTTATCAAATACTATGGTTGCAAACAGATCTTTCCTCTTGTGGATACAAGGTGGGTAATATACTGGACCCCATATTTCGTAAGTATCATTTAGTAAATTCCAAATAACAGTTAATTTTTTACCATCATTTAAGGAAGATGATTTGCGAAGCAGACATTCAGGAGAATTATTTTTCATGAACTTCAATGCTTACAATTGCAGTACAGACCAGCAGGTGGTAGTAATACCTCGTGTACCTTAAAGCTAATCTGGAACCCAGTATTATTTAAAACCGTGAAAAAAGACACCTGTTTGTATACAGAAACATGCTTAGGACATTGACAATGTATTACTAAGCACAAAATTGGACCTTGAGATTATTATGCTAAGCGAAATAAGTCAGACAGAAAAAGTCAAGAACCATATGACTTTACTGATATGTGGGATATAAAACTGAAAGCAACAAAGGAACAAGACAAACAAACAAAGAAACAAAAACCTGTAGACACAGACAACAGTTTAGTGGGTACCAGAGGGTAAGGGTCGGGTAGAAGCAGGAAAGCGGGAACAAATATATGGTAGTGTATTATAGAAATGTACACTTGAAACCTATATAATTTTACTAACAAATGTTACCCCCAATAAATTCAATAAATAAAAAATTCTTATTTTTTCATCCAAATACTAAAAGGAAAAAGTAATTTAACCAAATTGTAAAGCAATATAATACTTTTAAATAAAAGCATAGACTTTCCATAAATTCACATATTATCATAAACTGTATCTCTTAATTTAATTCTAGTTTTAACCTCCCAGGCATTAAGCTGCCAGAGTTTCTGTATGAAGCAAATTGTACTGCTTTAAAACTTGTTTCATAATATTGTCTTATTTGTTGAATTCTCCAGGCTCTTTACTCATTCTGCCTTATCAGAAGGACTTATAGCTTTATTTCTTTCCCCTTACCAGATAAAACTGAGTGGTGGAGATTTCTCTAGGTACTTCAGCATTTTCTTTGGAACTCATCAACATTTGTAATGAAATATAGAGGATGCCAAAAGAATGTATACACATTTTAAGAAAAAACAACTATTAAAATTGTAATACTCAATATATACCGATAGCAAAAGATGAATACAAGTCACATTTGACTTCTGCAATTACAAGAGGTGCTCAAAGTGGTTACCATCAGTGTCCAGACACTTCTGATTACGGTGAAATACTGCTTGAGCAACGTTGACCAAAGTGTCCACTTGTATACATTTTTTTTGGCACCTCCGGTATATCCAGGGTTTTTCTTTAATAGAAGAGATCACAAATTGGTTTAAATGTTAAGTATGAATGATCCAGGGTTGTATGTAGAAATCATTGCCTATCTGTCATAAGTTACTCTGATAGCAGTATTGACTTTCTAAGGCTGATAGATATCGAAATCTTACTAATTTGTCATACTTTAGGGACAACTCTCTGAGTAACTCTGTTGCAAGTTGTATTAATGCTATCTCCTAATTCTCCTTTAATCTGTACTTCCTCTTCTCATTTTTGTTCCTTTAATAAATAGAATATTAATGTAAAGTTTCCTAACTAAAATAGTCACTCTTGGCATTTTTATAGATATTCTTTTCTTCTGGAAGAAATTGTTCCTGTCAACTTCTGGAATTTAAAATATAATATAAACATATGCATGATGATAGTTTTAACATGAGCATACCTTGTATTTTTACAAATTTTGACCATTGCAAATTGCTATAAAAACTCCAGAAATGAGAGCCTAGCAAATTCTGTGTACTCAAAAACGGTGGTACTTAATGCTTAGAATGTCAAAACTAGAAGTCAAAACTAAAAATAATGCAAAGGAGTTGCCTTCCTGGAATTTAGGAGCCTATTTTTCAGTTTCCTCATGGCTGTCTTCACTTCTTGATTCCTCAAAGTATAGATTACTGGATTCATAATGGGAGTAAAGATCATATAAAACACAGACAGGATCTTATCTACTAGAAAACTGCTTAGTGGCCACATGTAGACAAAGATGCAGGGCCCAAAGAACATGAAAACAACAATGAAATGAGCTGTGCAGGTAGAAAGGGCCTTAGATGACCCTTTCGAAGAATGATTCTTGATAGTAACCAGGATGACGACATAAGAATTGAATAAAAGAATAAAGGAGGACAAAGCAATTATGCCACTTGTTGAGATCATAAAGAAGCCTAGGACATAGGTTTCCACACAAGCCAACTGGAATACCACAGGAAGGTCACAGAAAAAGCTGTCTATGTCATTGGGACCACAGAATGGTAACGTGAGAGCAAATATGACCTGACTCATTGAATGCATGACTCCCACAACCCAGGATGCCACCACGAGGGCAATGCACACCTGGGGACTTATAATTGAAGCATAGCGGAGAGGCTTACATATTGCAATATACCTATCAAAGGACATAACCATAAGTAAAATTATCTCCGTACCAGTAAAAAGGTGTAGAAAAAATATCTGAGTAATGCAACCATCAAAGGAGATGGTTTTGTTTCCAGTGAGGTAGTCTGTAATCATCTTGGGGGTGGCAAAGGAAGCAAGAGACATATCAATGATGGAAAGGTTGGTGAGCAAGAAATACATAGGTGAGTGCAGGTGAGAGTCAGCTACAGCTGCGATGATTATGAGGCTATTACCCACAACCGTTGCTGCATAAAACAATGAAAACACTATGAAGAAACACATTTGTAGTTCCCAGGAATCAGAGAGTCCCATCAAAACAAATTCAGAAACAGTAGATTTATTGGCCACATCCATTTTCCTGAGTGATAGATGGGATCCTGTATCAAGGGAGGAAAAAAACAAGTGAAAGAATAATTCTATAGAAGCAAAAACACATTTTTTTAAGAATTCACTTTCATAGACTTTGTTTCATCTATGAAAACTTACCTTTGCTATTCTTTCCAACCTCATTTGGTATATTGGTGTGAAAGATAATTATAGGATATTAGAGATCATAGTGCAATCCACGTAAGTCATAGATATTGAAAATAACACTTTCCCTCTGGTATTAATAGGCAATCAAACTGAAATTATGTCATCCTGAACAAATCTACTTATCCACAAATTTGTCCATCCATCCGTCTATATAATCCTAAAGATAATAGCTGACATTAAGTAAGCACTTACTCTGGAAGGACAATGCGTTGCACACTTTAGTCATTTAGAATTCATCCATATGGATAACCTTACTGAAAGAATATATACAAATGATATCACACATAAGTGACATGAGCTATCAAGCAACATTATAGCAAGATTTCAATGAATAGTTGCAGAACTCTTATAAATTTCAAGAGAAGATTTATTAACATATTCACAATAAAAGTTATCTAGTTGAAACCCGTCAGAAACAAAGAGAAAATTAGTTTTGCTGATATTTATCCAGCAGAAGAAAAATGATTTATTATCATGTTTACTACAATATAGCCAGCCATACAGCCTAGGGAATGGCATTTAGTTTCTTTTCTTCTCAATTTCTTTTTTGTTAAAATAGAAGTCTGTTCCTCCTATAAATATTTATAATTCTATTACTTAAAAATTAACCTTCTCTCTGAAAGGATATATCACATCATTTTTATGGGAAAGAGCTCAAAGATCAATCTCTTTAGTCCCACCCCTCTTTGAATTCTCCCTTTATATATACCAACATGTGTAAATCATTTTATTGATCTTAGCCCCATGGAATAGGGGTTAGGAGATGAAAGTAGGAAGGGCAGACATTTAAAATCTTTCAATAGAAATTATTGGTAAAACACTTTTGCTTACCAGATCTATAGCAGAATCAGTCCTTTGGATAATTCAGAGTGTTAAGTAGACTCTGACAGAGAAGTCAGAGGTAATTTCAAATAGGAGGTAATTTCAAATATAAATAAATGACCTAGTTGAATCATTAGTTGTTTAGCAGCTGTGGATAAAAGGAATGTGGTGGGGACTTGGGAATTGACCAAGAAGTAGTCTTGCAGTGGGATTTATTAAACAACAAAGATGGTATTATTTGGTTCACAACAGGAAGATACATATTTCAAGAGACTTATGGGAACTTACAATGATTGTTTTACCTGGACCTGAGGGATTCAGGGAACAAAAGTTGGGAAAGCTATCATTTAAGAGGTAGCATGAACTATCAACTCAATAAATTTTAATAAGCACTCTTGTTCTGCAGGCAGTGGAGAACACTTGTAAAATCCAAAAACATCCACTTCTCCTTCAAATAATTTATAGTTTCTTTGGAGATATTGAACACATAAAACAATTGCTTAAAAAAATTCAGCCAAATAAATCAAGTGTTCAACCAACTCTCAGAGATAATGAGTGAATTGGATTTTAGATAAAGAAAAATTTATAATGTGCTTAATTAATCAAGAAGGTGTTCTTGCAAGAGAAATGTCATGAAGATGACCTGGCAGGGAAAAAAATCATACACAAAATCAAAAGGAAATAATAGGTGAGGAAATATTGCAATACATATGGCAAAAATGTTTTCTATCTCTAATGTGTAAAGAATGCATGTAAATTGATACAAAAAAGATTCAATAGCACAAAACCCAGCCAGGGAAAATAAACAGAGAATTCCTAGAATAAATTATACCTAATAACCTCTGAGAAACATTTAACTTCATTAATGGCCAAGGAACTGCATATTATGATAAAAATCAATGCCACTTTTGCCCATCAGATTGATCAAAATTTAAAAGAATAATAAGGGATATTCTCTTCTGTTGTTGATGAATATATGGATTGCTGTTAAAAACAAACCCCAAAACCTAAAACTTACTACCAAAATTAAAAATACACTTTTCCTCAATGTCCTTTGACCAATAAATCTTTCTTTTAAGAATCAATTCATAGAAATAAAAAACACTGTTTCATGAAACTATCTACAAAGTTACTTATTTTAGCAGAGCAAGCAGTGGGAATAATAAGGAAAAATATATGATGACCTATCAGTAAAGAAGTAATATAAATTACAGAATATCCACACATTAATAAAAAGTGTAGCTGTAATAAAAAAAGTTTGATTTGAATATACTGCCCTAAAAAATATGTCCATATTGTATTGTCAAACGAAAGAAAATTGATAAGTAATGTGTATTATATGTTCTTAATTTTGTAATATCTAACAATAACAAAGCAGACTATGCTGTTAAACATCTCACTGTCTTATTTCAGAGAGTGAAAACAGAGAAGAAGATGGCACATTTTCTTTTTTATGTGTATTTGGATATTTTTCACTTTTTACTATTTTTTATTGTGGTAAAATACACATAACATGAAATTTACCATTAGTGATATTAAGTACATTCAGAACATTGTGCAACTATTACCACCATCTAATTCCAGAACATTTTTGTCACCCCAAAAGGAAAGCCTATATCTATTAATCAGGCACTCCCCTTGAAAACATTCTAAATAAAACAAGTTAGGTATGTCTTATTTTTCCTAATGCCAAATACCAAACTACAAATCCAAAAAGCTCACAGAACACCAAGCAAAATAAATGACCAAAATAACTATACCTGGGCTTTACATCCTTAAACTATATGAAAGCAAAGACAGAAAAAATCCTGAAAAAGAAAGAAAGAAAGAAAGAAAGGAAGGAAGGAAGGAAGGAAGGAAGGAAGGAAGGAAGGAAGGAAGGAAGGAAGATGAGAGATATGAAATAATTGAATTGAGATGAAAGAAATACAACTTTTCTTTGATAGTTCTCTATTAGTTGATACTAGATTCTTGATTAGTTTATTTTTGACCACTATATTTATAATTAGTGGTAATAAAAACACACAACTACTTTCATAGTTGGAGTTCAATTATTCCAGATATAATTTTTAAATGAATTTTTAACTTTATAAAGTATATTTCAGGAAGTAGTGTCATTCATGAACTGCTTTTCCTACTCCTGCCCTAGCTCCAAAAATTCACCACTGTCCCTTGAAGTGGGCCCAATTTTATTCCACTAACTAACTTAGTCATGGGAGAAAAAAACCACCAAAAACGCAAAATAAGAATTGACAAAGGAGAAACAACTAGTGAAACAAAGGAAACGTTAAAATTAAAAAGAGCTGATCTTTAGTACTTTATGCAACTAATTTTGAAAATCTAGATGAAATAACTATGTTCTTAAGAAAATCACAGTTTACCAAAATTGCTCCAATAGAGATACAAAGCTCAAAAAAACCATAGAAGAAATAGAGGATGTTACCAAGGAACAAATCCATAAATTCTTCATGCACAGATGGTCTCACGGGGAAATTCTAACAAAGCTTCAAAAACCAAATAGTCCTAATGGTACAAAAATTTATATTCCAGAGAATATAAAATGAAGGAAAATGTCCAAATTCACACCAATTCAACTTAAAATGTGTATAGATTCAAAATCTAAGACCTAAAGCTGAATACTTTTAGAAGAAAGTATAATGGAAAATCTATGTGGTCTTGGATTAGGCAATGATTGATTGATTGATTGATTGATTGATTGATTGATTTTTAGCTAGGACACATAAAATGTGAGTCATAAAACAAAATTTGAAAAAATTGGACTTCTGGAAACAACCAAAGTATCCTTCAACAGATGACTAGATAAAAAGATGTGGTACATATATACAACAGATTATTACACGGCCATAAGAAAAGATGAAATACAGCCATTTGTGACAACATGAATGGATCTTGAGATTATCGTGCTAAACAAAATAAGTCAGACAGAAAAAGTTGAGAACCATATGACCTCACTTATATGTGAAATATAAAACTGAAAGCAGCAAATGAACAAGATGAACAAAGAAACAAAAACTCATAGACAGAGACAACAGTTTGGTGGTTACCAGAGGGCAAGTGGGGGTGGGGCGGGTAGAAGGGGGTCAAAGGGATCAAATAGATGGTGATGGAAGGAGAACTGACTCTGGGTGATGAACACACAATACAACATATAGATGATGTATTATAGAATTATACACTTAAAACCTATATAATTTCACTAACCAGTGTCACCCAAATAAATTCAATAAATATTTAAAACATGAAATGAATATGATGTGAAAAATATTTTACAACCCATCTTTGATAAAATTAAGAATGCACCTTATTTTTCTTTAATCCTTAAGTCCCCTAGAGTAGATTTCCCAATTTTAAAGCAGTACAATAAACTCCAGAAAAATTATTGTAGCTTATATTAAATATTCTTGTAATCTATATTAAAGATTCTAAGGATCCTAGAGTTGTGTACAATAATTCTCATCCATAGTCCCATTCTATAGAAGATGAAACTAAGACCAAGGACACAGCAGCTTTTTCAAGGTCATGCTAATGAGAGGCAGAATCTAGGTCATTCACCTACAAATATGGGTATATGTTTATTTCTAAGCAGTAGCAAGTTATTTTGGTGCTATGACATTTAGAGAATCATTTTTGTAACAGAAAGCCATATTATATATAGTAAGTCCTAAGGGATCTGAGCCATTTTCCCCCTGGTTAAACACAGTATTTGACTTAAGGAACCCATGAAATTGTGATCCTTCAACATATTTGATATAGCTAATAACTGGAGTTTTTAGAACATAAAAATCATCTAATAATATCTATTTATTTTACAGATGATAAAACTGAGAACCAGGGAATAAAGTGACTTTCCCAAGTTTGTATACCTATATAATGACAGAGTCTAGCCTAGAAAGTGTTCTCTCTCTCTCTCTCTCCCTTGAACAAAGTTTAGACTATCTTCAAGAGCATTTTGGTCATTGTCATTTTGAAATGTTTAAAGCATAACAGTGAACTCCTGTAAGCACAAATAATTATCCAATTGTCTGTCATTATCAAAGTTTATATAATATTGTGCTAGTCTGGGTTTATATAAAGACAGATTTTATATATATATATATATGTAATATATATTATATATAGATGTATGTATGTAATGAATAAATGTAAAGAGTTGAATAGAAAGATAAATTAATCATTAAGTAAATGGATGGGCAGATAGATGAATAAGTGGATGAGTGGATAGATGGATGGCAGGATAGAGGTATAGTATCTCAATCATTACAACAATAGAGACAGTTCTCTAAATTGAATCTGTGTATATGCACATTCTTTCAGCTGAGAATCCATGGACTATAGCATTTTGCAGAAGGGCAAAGGGAAAAGTGAATACAGTTTGGAGCCAAATAGACTTTAGTTTGAGTCATAGCCCTGCCACTTACTAGATCCTGGGTTTTGAGAAGTTACCACAACATTCCAGTCTTCAGTTTCAAGTAATGTGTTAAATATATACATGTGTGTGTGTGTGTGTGTATATATATATATATATATATATATATATATATATATATATATGAGAGAGATAGAGAGGAAATATTTCTTAAAATCTAAAGGAATGAATATACAGCTTAATATGTATTTTTTATTTATTTTTAAATTAAAGTTCATTGCAGCTTAATATATTGACTCAGTAGTCTCTATGTCTGTATATTGACTCTGTACAACTGTAAATTGCAATTGTGTTACTTGTTTAAAATTGTTTAAAAAGTTACTGGATTTTGGTAGGGTTGAAAAGGTATACTATTAAATATATTTCTTGTGATGAAGTGCAATCAGTTCAATTTACTAATGTGTTTGATAGTAACTGGGGAGATCTACTAATGAAATAATGTTAGTGAAAAATAATTTAAAAACCCTTTATTTATGACTCTGAATATTCTAAATCTGTCCTCCTACCTTCTCAACCTTATTAGACTAACTTTCAAAGTTGGGTTGTTCGTATTTCATTCTGATTAATAGCATATGGTTGGCTGACCAGGGTAAGAAATGTTGCATATTTTTTATGTCAGGCTATGAATTCTGTGCTCCAGTTTACATCCTAACACATACACTGCTAGCATATAGCCAAATAAGTGCCATGGGTTTCATTATATGAAAATTAGCATGTGCTTTAAAATAAGGTTCCAAATATTAGGAAAGCAACATGGGGAAATCACCCCAAAGACAAAATCTAGTTGGCATAAGCACCAACCTAAGGAAACTTGAGTAAAGGACTATTGCTGTCTCCAGTCTAAGCCCTCCATTGATGGGGTCTTCTCCCTTCCTGCCTCATATCTTTCATTCTCATTGTCATAGAGAAGCCTAACACCGAGTCCAACAGTTCACTGTAAAAGATAAACCTAACTAACTATTTCAGGATACTGAACCTAATTTCATGATACTATGCCTTCCCCTCCAAGTTATTGGCCTAACTGAAACTGTCAGTAGTGTGGTTCTGTAGAGTCATTTTGTTACTCTCTTCCTCGCTTGCCATCTTCCTTTTTGATTGATGAGTCTTTGCAGTGCTATGCTTTGATTCCTGTCTCTTTATCTTTTCTTGTATCTGCCATAGGATTTTTTTCTTTGAGGTTACCACGAAGCTTGCAAAAAAACCCAGTCTATTTTGTTATAACAGTCTATTTTGAGCTGATAACAACTTCAGTTGCACACAAAAACGCCACACTTTTACTCCCCACGGCACACATTGTAGAGTATCGCTATCAGAATTTAAGCAGGTAAAATAGCATGTGCAAAGTCCCCAACAGAACTGAGCCTGGCACACTGGAGGAAAAGGAAAATTCTTGTTCAAGGGGGAGAGGGATGCAAAGTGGGGCTGAGGTGGTAAGCAGGATCCAGATGATTCCTGTCCTACATCACATGGTAATAATTTGTTTTTGTATATTCCATGAGCACATTGGTACTTTTCTCTGTGATCCATAGAAATGGAGCTTGTCACATTACAAGGTTTTAGTAATAAATCTGTGAGAATCAATACATATGTGATCTTCATGAACAGGGGAATGTGCAAAGTCAAACCAGCACCAAATCAGAGTACTCCACCCTTGGAGAGACAAGTGCTGAGCAGTCCATGCCTCAGCAGGGATGTCCAGGTCTCTTCTGTAAACCTTCCTTCTCCTCCCCACACCCCCAGGTATTCTCTGTCACCTTCGTTACCTTAACACAAAGGCTTCCACCAACTTCTATGTCATCCCCCAATAAAAATCCATCCACATCCCGTCAGGGGAGCAGTCATCAATAAGCCAACAAGCTCATTTTAGGGTATGGGAGGAGAAAGGATTCTGGGAAATAGTTTCAATGTGCAAGATGTTGGCAGAAGAAAAGCAACAAAAGGCAGCCCTATTTCCAGAAACTGCTGGGCTAACAGTTGCAAGTCAGCTCACCAAGATTTAGTGTGCTGGTTAAGTATGTATATTCAAAGTTATACAAGAGAGAATGGAAAGAGACAAAAAGAAATGAGATCATTGTTCTCTTGTAGCTCCAATATAGTCTTAAAGTGCAAACTGTGTGCTTAGCACACTTGTATCCACCACAGAGAAAAATAAATCAGATAAAACTTCCATCAAATCACTTGAGAAAGCTGTAGAAAGTTCTCAAAACAGGAGCTGGATAAAAGCTGGCCTGTTGCTTATAGTCTGCCCTCAGTTACTCAGTGATTCGCTACTGTCTCTGCAATTCATATCTAGCATCCAATGCTCTGGCAACTTTCTTTCAGGACACTGTTTCCACTACTACTACTGATTTTTTTTTTATTAAAGTTTATTGGGGTGACAATTGTTAGTAAAATCACATTGATTTCTGGTGTACAATTCTATAATACATCATCTATATATCACATTGTGTGTTCACCACCCAGAGTCAGTTCTCCTTCTATCACCATATATTTGATCCCCTTTACCCTCATCTACCACCCTCCTCCCCACTTACCCTCTGGTAACCACTAAACTATTGTCTGTGTCTATGAGTTTTTTCCTTCATTTGTCTTGTTCTTTTGTTGTTTTCAGTTTTACATACCTCATATCAATGAAATCATATGGTTCTCGACTTTTTCTGTCTGACTTATTTTGCTTAGCATGATAATCTCAAGATCCACCCATGTTGTTGCAAATGGCACTATTTCATCTTTTCTTATGGCAGAATAGTATTCCATTGTGTATATATACACCATATCTTCTTTATCCGATCATCTGTCGACGGACACTTTGGCTGTATACATGTCTTGGCCACTATAAATAAAGCTGCAATGAACATTGGAGCACATACATCTTTACGGACAACTGTTTTCAGATTTTTTTGTGCACCACTACTACTGATTTAACACCTTGTTCTCTAGAAATAGTAAACCACATGAAACTCCTGAGTTCACTAAGCATTTGTATCATTCTCTGCTTTTGCCCATGCTGTTCCTTCCCTCTAGGGTACTTTCCCCCAACTTGGCTTTTCAAGTCTTAGATTCAGCACTGCCTCTGAGATGCTTCCCCGGACTCTGCAGCCACATTAGGACATGCCTTTTCCTAAGTCTCCATATTAGTGTGTGCAAAATTACATCATGAAGTTTATGACACTGCACTATAATTATCTTTTTTTATTATATATAATCTTGTATAATTTCTTTAAGGGTAAGGATAATGTCTTATTATTTCTGTTTCTAAATGTCAGACAAGTTCCTGATAAGTAAGAAGAGGCAAAAATCAATTTCTTGGGTTATCTTTACTGAGAAAGGAGAATAAGGTGCCATCTTTTCGACAAAGGCAGAAAAATCCTATTTAAAATAATGTCATCTCTTCTCTGCTAACTAATGCTGAACAAATCCAACAAGAGGCTGATCCTACCCTCCTACGTTAAAGATACACTTGGTGCAATATACAGAGGATGCATTATAGAACTGTACCCTTAAAACCTATATAATTTTATTAACCGATGTCACCCTAATAAATGTAATTTAAAACAATGCATTTGGAAGAGCTAACATAATTTTTCAATGTATAGTGAAATGCAAATGATTAAAAACAGGTTTCTACTGGCATGTAGTCAAGGAAAGAGAACCAGGACACAGGAGAGAGGCATTAAAGAAAAGAAGACAGAAGTATGTCATATTTTTATACCCTAATTTGGCTTAAATCTTCATACAGGAATAATTTGTAGGAATACCAATGTTCCCTGATGATTCAATAAGAGCTGTTTGTTAAGAGCGAGCCATCAATAGTTGGGGGCAAGAGTGGATTACATCAAAGTGAGAGTTAGAGCTGGAAGACAGTCATAAGTATAGAGATGGAAAAGGCATACTACACATTTTAAGTTTTTTTATTCAGGATCACAAACTACTGGGGTAATACACATGAATGTAGTGGTCTGGTGCAAGACAAAAACAGATGAAATCTCTGGTACTAGCCCAATCTAAACACTTAGCTACAGCTTGGAATTCTGGCTCAATGTTGGGAAGTTTGTGTTTGTTTTGTCTTTTAAGAAAATCCATCAAGCTTTATTTTTTTTGTGTGAAATCTCCCACTATGTAATTTTATTAATTAGTTTGATTTCTTTATAAACCTTTAAGGGAAAGACAAACATGTTCGGAATGCAGACACTTGCAAATTGCAACCTGTTGACTTGCAAACTCTGCTTAAAGAATGATGACAGTGCAATATATAGATGATATAGTATAGAAACATACATTTGAAACCTATATAATTTTACTAACCAATGTCGCCCCAATAAACTTAATTTTTTAAAAATCCAGAATATGTAAAGCGAAAACAAAAATTGGGTATGATCCTGATTTGGTAAAGTTTTCAAAATAAATTCAAATAAAAAAGAAAAGTTAAAACAAAAAGAATTATGTGAAAACTAGGATAAAGGGGTTAATTAACTTGCTCAAAACCATAAGCATAGTAAGTGATGCACAGCTGAATTCAGATCAGGCAATCTGGCTTCAATGGTGATAGTCACAATCTTTACACCAGGAGTTCTCAGTTGTGTGTGTGTGCGTGCATGCACATGCATACACACACACACACACACACACACACACACACACACACACACACACACGTACCACAGACCCCTTTGGAAGTTTAGTTATCAGTGTGTGTTATAAGGACACAGTTTGGGGTTTAACTGATTCCCCAGGAATGGGCTCTACCACCAGAAATGCCCAGGTAGAGATTAGGTCTTTATCCTAATGTTTCAGGAATATCATAGCCAGATGAAATATCTGACTTGAAGCTATTTTTATGGTACCAATTTTTTTTTTAATTTATTGGTATTAAAAAATTGTTAGTAAAATTACATAGATTTCAGGTGTACAATTCTGTATCACATCATCTATAAATTACATTGTGTGTTCACCACCCAGAGTCAGTTCTCCTTCCATCACCATATATTTGATCCCCGTTACCCTCATCTCCCACCCTATGGTACCAATTTAAATAATTTCCTGAACAAGAGTTTTACCATGTCTCCAAATAAATAATTCTTATGTTTTCATAAATTTGAACGAAGTTTTTCTGCCTAGAGTTGAAAGTTTTTATTAACGTGTTTATATAAAGTGAATAGATTTCAGCCATTTGCAACAACATGAATGGATTGTGAGATTATCATGCTAAGTGGAATAAATAAGTCAGACAGAAAAAGTCAAGAACCACATGATTTCACTCATATGTGGGATATAAAACTGAAAGCAACAAACAAACAAGACAAACGAATAAGCAAAAACTCATAGATACAGCCAACAGTTTAGTGGTTACCAGAGCGTAAGGCAGGGAGGTAAAAGAGTGAAATATATGGTGATGGAAGGAGAACTGATTCTGGGTGGTGAACACACAACGCAATATATAGAAGATGTATTATAGAATTGTACACTTGAAACCTATATAATTTTATTAACCAGTGTCACCCCAATAAATTTAATATAAATAAACAAACAAAAAGTGAATACATAATTGTCACCATTCATTTCCCAATTAATATTTTTAATAAATCCAATTATATAAGAATTGAAAGCATTTCACTACTATATTTTGAATGGGTAAGAGAGACAAAACACCCAAATAATATTTTATCATTTTTTAATTATGTAACTTTAAAACATTATTGTGATAAAACAAGACACTGACCTATTGAACATTGTGTATTTATTATTTCCCCCCTTTCATACAATTTGGAATATATTTTAACTTAAAATGAGTAAGAAACCTCCAAAATGTAATACTTCTTTTGAAAAATACAGGCATACAAAGGACAGCATTAACTACAGAAACACACAAAAGATTAATAAGTGGCACAAATACAACATTTCAAAATTCGTTAATATTAGGTAAATTAACAGATCCTATTACAATCTTAAGATCATGTCCTTTAAGTTCAAGTAAGCACACCATTTTCCATTTCAGTAACCCGATGCTTTTATACATATTTAACACAATAGCAACAATAACAATAATATTATCACTATTCATTAACTTTTAATGAATGCCAAGTACTGCAAGTTGTGTTACATGTTTTTTGGCTAAATTTTCACAACATCCCTAGTGGTTAAATATTATGTGCACATTTTATAGGTTAAGAAACTGCAACTTAGAAACACTAAAAATACTTGCTCAAGATTGCACGAGAAAGTGGTGGGACTGTAATTCAACCTGCAACAAACCGATCCTATCTAATTGCTAAATATATGTCCCTCAAAGACAGAAAAACAGATCTTGTGCTTTAATGGATCTCCCGCACCCAGCCAGGACTTTAAACAGAGTAGGTGCTCAATAAATTATTGAACTAAAGATGGAAATTTTAGAAACTTAGTTTATATTTAAAAACAAAAGTTATAATATTTGTTGAAGAAAGGGAGCAAGGCAAAAGTACAGTTCCATCTTAACATTTTTTTCTGTCTGACTAACTTTGAAGCACGAAGGAAGAGTTTATGATTTGATTAAAAATGAAGGAATAATCCTAAAATTTATATATGACAAAAGACCCCAAATAGCCAAAGCAATCTTGAGAAAGAAGAACAAAATTGGAAGTATCACTCTGCCTGAACTCAAGCTATACTACAAGGCTGTAATAATCAAAACAGGCACATAGACCAACAAAACAGAATAGAGAACCCAGAAATAAATCTTCACTTATAATGTTAACTAATCTATGACAAAGGAGGTGAAAATATACACTGGAGTAATGACATTCTCTTCTACAAGTGGTGTTGGGAAAACTGGACAGATACAGGCAAAAAAATGAAACTGGACCACTCGCTAATAACATATACAACAATAAACTCAAAATGGGTTAAAAACTTAAATGCAAGACCTGAAACCATAAAACTCCTAGAAGAAAAGAAAGGAAGTAAACTATTTGACATTAGTCTGACTAAGATGTATTTTTTAATATGTCCCCTTGAGCAAGGGAAACAAAAGCAAAAATAAACAAATGGGACTATATCAAACTAAAAAGCTTCTTCAACAAAACAAAAATACAACCCATTGAAGAGAAGAATATATTCACAAATGATATATCCAATAGAGAGTTAATATACAAAATATATACCATGTTTCCCCCAAAATAAGATCTAACCAGAAAATAAGCCCTAGCATGATTTTTCAGGATGACATCCCCTGAACATAAGCCCTATTGTGTCTTTTGGAGCAAAAATTAACATAAGACCCAGTCTTATTTTCGGGGAAATACAGTAAGAAACTCATATAACTTAATAACAAAAATAATAAACAATCCAATCGAAAAATCGGCAGAGAATATGAAAACACATTTCTCCAAAGAAGACATACAGAAGGCCAACAGACATACAAAAAGATGCACAACATCACCAATCATCAGGGAAATGCAAATCAAAATCATAACAAGATACCACCTCACAACAATCAGAATGGCTATTATCAAAAAGTCAACAAATAACATGTGTTGGTGAGGATGAGGAGAAAAGGGAACACTTGTGCACTGTTAGTGGGACTGCAAACTGGTGCAGACCTTGAAGAAAACAGTATGGAGAGTCCTCAAAAAACTAAAAATAGATATACAATACAGCCCAGCAATTCCACTTCTGGGTATTTATCCAAAGAAAATGAAAACCCTAATTGCAAAAGATATATGCATCCCTATGTTCATTGCAGCATTCTTTACAATATGGAAGAAACCTAGGTGTCTATCAATAGATGAATGGATAAAAATGTGATATATGGGCGGTCGGTTGTCTCAGTTGGTTAGAGCGCAGTGCTCATAACACCCAGATCGCCGGTTCGATTCCCACATGGGCCAGGGAGCTGCACCCTCCAGAACTAGATTGAAAACAACAACTTGCCTTGGAGCTGCGCTGCGCCCTCCATGACTAGATTGAAGACAACGACTTGACTTGGAACTAATGGGTCCTGGAAAAACACATTTTTCCCCAATAAAATTTTTTTAATGTGATATATATATATATATATGAATATTTTGCAGCAATGAAAATGAAATCTGGCCATTTGGATAACATGCATGGATCTAAAGGGTATTATATTAAGTGAAAATATCTGGCAGTGAAAGACAAATCGTATGTGGTTCATTTATATGTGGAATCTAAAAACAAACAAAAAACAGACTCAGAGAAATAGAGACCAAGGGATGGTTACCAGAAGAGGAGTAGGGGATGGGTCAAAAGGGGAAGGGGAATATAGTCAATAATATTGTGATAAGTTTACATGGTGACTGATGATTACTAGAATTAGTGAGGTGATTATGTTGCAAGGTATAAAAATGTCAAATCACTATATAGTACACCTGACACTAATATAACCAATATAAGATTGTACTACCAACTATACTTAAATAAAAAACA
Source organism: Rhinolophus ferrumequinum (assembly GCF_004115265.2). Lineage (NCBI taxonomy): Eukaryota > Metazoa > Chordata > Mammalia > Chiroptera > Rhinolophidae > Rhinolophus > Rhinolophus ferrumequinum. The sequence continues at coordinate 71,199,818 of NC_046289.1, forward strand.
TACATTTAACATTTTAAAAAGAACTAAAAATGAACTAATATTTCAAATTAAAAATATGGTTTTATTACTAGCTACAACACTACATTTCTTCATAAACTTCTGCACATTATTTAACTTCAGATATTATGTATTTGATTCTGAGGTTGTTTGTACTGAAGCATGTTGAGACCATAAAGCCCAAGATAAATATTAGAATGTATTAATGCCATTTCTGTCTTTGCAAGGCAGGGGCTTGTGTTTTTCCTCAAACTACTCACAAACTGAATCCATGATGACAGATTGTTCCCTGAACTCTTTTCATGTACTTCAGTTAATTCAGCCTACCAGTATTGCTATTCATAGAAATCAAAGTATGAGGCAATCAAATGTAGTTTTCCACTTCCCATGTTTCAAAGGAAAACTAGAAAGTGTTCTCTTTGTTTTTCTGCCACAGTCTTAAAGACATCCTAAACTAGAATATCAAAGCTTGTGTGCTAGTGGTTTGACTTGAATGAAATCATTTTTCAAAGGCATACTACTTAAAAATCACATGCATTTTGGATGAAAGTCTACATGGGTAGGAAGGAAAAAGAAAATGACATTTTTAGAATCCATTCTGTGCACTTTACATAAAATAGTCACAACAAACAATTAATCTACTGATTTCCAAAGACTATTGTTATTCTTCTTCTTCTTCTTTAGTTTTAGGTGTACAAAACAGCATAATGATTAGACATTTACATCCCTCACAAAGTGATATCCCCAACAGGTCTACTACCTATCTGATACCATACATAAGTATAACAATACCATTGACTATATTCCCAATGTGTATTTTACATCTTATAACTAAATATATATATATATATAATATATTATATTATATATAGTATAGATTGCATATATACCATATATAATATAATATATAATATATTATACATAATATATATTATATATACATATATATTTTTAAATTATAGTTGACATTCAATATTATTTTATATTAGTTTCAGGTGTTAAGTGTAGTGGTTAGGCATTTATATAATTTATGAAGTGGTCCCCCCAATAGGCCTAGTACCCATTTGACACCATACATAGTTTTTACAACATTATCCAAAGACCGTTGTGTAATAAAAAATATATTTAACATAATCAGTAAAAAACAAATTAGGGAGAATTATGATATATATTTCTTAAATTATTTTCATTTTTTTCTTCCCACAGGTTATACTACTTTGAAAATGAGACCCAAAAACTTATACTAAGACTAATAATATTTCAGAATATTTTATTTGGAAATGAAAAACATCATAAATTTAATAGTTAATAATTTTCCAAACATTTAGTTTTAGTGTTAAAAGAATTTATCACATCTATAATATTCAGTCATGTTTTGAAAGTTAATCAGATTTGAGTAGTTTACTTTCTATGGTTTAAACTTAAAAATTTTTCATTTGATTAATTATTTGCTATATCAATTATCAAGTGTGATAACAATCTGCACACCTATTAGGAAACTATTATTGTTAAATTTCAGATCTTGTAAACTGGTCTTCTTCATTAAAAGTTGACTCAGAACTCATTGGACCACTGAATCAAGATTGTTGAAAATATTTGTAAAAATTTCTTCACAGTATCAATTTATCCATAAAAATATTTTACTGCTATGAACAAAAAACTGTTATGCCCAACACTCTTAATTAAAGTTCTAAAAGTATATACCATCAGAGTACCACAAAACTGTGCAGCTGACTGGGAATGTTTTGCATTAGAAGACAAGTGAACAATATTTATCTCAGGCTTCTGTAAGTAGTCTTAATCTAAGATATGTTTATAGGATTCCGGAGTCTGTGAAACTCTGAGTTTATGTTCGCAATTTTGATGATATGTGCATTTTTCTGTGAAAATAAGCTATAGATTTCAAAAGATTTTCAAATGGATTCATAATCTCAAAAGGATTGCAAACACTGAACTAACTTTTAGGCAACATTTTTCACAGCTCTCAACCCTGGGTTTTTTGGGTTTTTTTCCCCTGAATTTAGACTAAATGACTTGAAAGGCAGATTCTAAGTTTAATTTTCTATTGCTCTAAGAGTAGATATTCCTATCTGATACTAAATCTCAGATAGGAAGTCTCTATTCATTGCACTGAATATCTTGGAGTAGTTTTCCCAAGATTTGAATATTGGTTACTTAGTTTCTTCATCACAGCTATCTTCATTTCTTGGTTTCTCAAAGTATAGATAATTGGATTCAGAAAGGGGGTGAAGATGGTATAGAAAACAGAGAGAACTTTGTCCACCAGGAAGTTTGTGAAAGGCCACACATAGATGAATATGCAGGGCCCAAAGAACATTAACACGACAATAAAATGCGCAGTGCAGGTAGAAAAAGCCTTAGATGATCCTGTGGAGGAATGGTCCTTGATAGCAACAAGAACAATGATGTAGGAGGTGAGCAAAAGTAGAAAACTTATAAGAGCTATCACACCACTGGTTGAGATCATGAAGATTCCAAGGACATATATATCTATACAAGCCAGCTGGATGACCACAGGAAGGTCACAGAAGAAACTATCTATAACATTGGGACCACAGAAGGGTAAATAGAGAGTAAAAGCTAACTGGCTTATTGTATGCAGAAAGCCCACTGTCCAAGAAGTTACCACAAGCCCAACACACACTCTTTGGCTCATAATTGTTGAATAATGGAGAGGTTTGCATATGGCAATGTACCTGTCAAAAGACATGGAGATCAGCAGTACAATCTCCGTCCCAGTGAAGAGGTGCAAAAAGAAGATCTGAGAAATGCAGCCCTCAAAGGAGATGGTCTTGCGCTGAGTAAAGAAGTCCATGATCATTTTCGGAGTGGCGAAGGAGGACAAGCACATGTCAATGAGAGACAGATTGCTGAGCAGGAAGTACATGGGGGAGTGAAGGTGTGGGGTAGACAGGACAGTGAACAAAATCAGGCAGTTGCCAAACATGGTCATTAAATAGAAAATGGAAAACATCACAAAGAAGAAAATCTGGAGCTCAGGAGAATCAGTAAGTCCAAACAACACGAATTCAGACACTCTGGAATGGTTGAATCCCTCCATGGATCTGCAGACTTTGCTCTAATGACAAAATGGAACAAAATGACAGGGTTAGAAACTGTGAGAATGCTATAATTACATATGAAGGAGTTATGATATCAGTTAATAATTTACTAGAACAATGATTACCACAAATCCAACTAATAACTATCTCAGTAAAGTTTTTTCTTTTTGGAGCCACTTAATAATTGCTATCAAATAACACTTCAATTTGGACTTCTTGGTTTTGACCAGCATCACTACATATTAAGTTATATTCATTTTATACCCAACAGTAATATTCCTGTTCTGAATACTAACTAAGGAGTTACATAATCCATATTTACAGAGGATGGTTATGCTAAGGTAGTATACTCTATTTAATAAGTCAGATAAATAAAAATTTAAATAAGGATCAAAATATCAAAGGTTCCTATTAAAACCAAAAGAATACAATTATGTTGAAATCTCCATTGTTGAGGACTGGCTTTAACTAGCACTTTAACATAATGATATCAAAAAATCTATTTAGTATCCTATAAGGGTAATAAATGACTTTTCATTTAAGTAACTTCCCATTTTCTTAGCTACAGAAAAATCCAGTTCCATTCTCATTTTACTTGGACATTTTCCAATTGTTTTTTCAGTATTGATAAGTACTATTTTTAATTATTGATATATAAATGATGAATTAATTTTTGAATTCCATGAAACTACTGATGACCAAAAGGTATACCTGGAACATATGAGTTATTCTTAACTTTGTTACTTTTTAATCTCATGGAAATATTTTGTAACAAGAGAGAAAAATCCCTCCTTTATTTCTCCTCATGCTACTCAAACACAGTTATTATTATTTTTTTTTTTACACTAGGGGGAAAAAAATAGATTCCAGGACTGGGCCAGGAAATATACAAGATGAGTGATGGGTATCTTGTAGTATCAGAATATAAGATGCTCAAAACAAAATAAAGCAAACAAACAAACCCACATTGATGGTGGTATGTCAAAGTGACACCAGAGCCAATTGGAAGAAGAAAAGAAAGATACTTTAAGGACTCAGACTCATTTTTCAATTTATACCATATTCCAAGTTCTACAAATATCTCCTATGACGTTTTTCGTCTAAGTGACCTGCTGTTTTCCCACACAAAGAAAGAAAATCTGGCTCCATCCTCATTTACTTTAACATATTCAAATTGTTCTGTTAATATTGATAAATATTTTTTAAAATTTGTCAGAGAACAATATTCCAGAAATCTTAAAACTGGACTGTGTCAAAGTGGTTAAGAGGGTTAAGGTGTTCTTGACCTGCTGTGTGATCTTGATGATACCTCAGTCACCTCTCTAAGATTTGGCCTCTTTTCCTGTGAGAAGTAAATTAGATGGTCTATATAAAGCAGTAAAAATATTTCTTGGGTCACATTTAAGAACTCTCTAGGTTTCACATGCAAATTTAAGAATACTGTTCAAAAATAATCAGCTTGTTTTATTTCATTAAAAATAACAATAATAATAATTGCAGTAAAATTATCTAACTTAGTTTGAGTAATTCAAGGACTTAGAAAATGATGTGTGCTTCCAAAATAATTTCATTTTTTTCAAGTTAATTTACTTCTTTTCATATGAAAATCGAGCACTTTAATATACTAAATGCATTGAAAATTCTCACATATTTGAATATTTCTTCTATTTTCCTAACTTAATAATGTAACTATTAACGAGAACATGGAAACTATTATGCCTAATTTACAAGTATATATAATGACTATGTTATGTATTCATTGTAAGTGAATAAATAGTTGTCAAGTTTTTTTCTCGTGTCATCACCAGAAGGGATTCTCTAATATCTATTTAATGGAACCATTTTTCTTTATGTCTTCAAATTACATATGATTTTTTCTTTACCACTTCTCTATTTTCTTTGCTTTATACAATCATTAAATGAAAAAAAATTGCTACCTGAAGAACACAAACTACAACTGCTTCTCAAGATCCTTTATATTATATCCAGCTTTTAACCTACCAGTTATTCGTCAGGAATCAAAAACACCATATTCTTAAAGATTCACATTTCTACTGAAATCACCATGGTCCTTAGTAAGCATCAGAAGTCTGGAGTATGGATATATATTTTCTCTAGTCTTGGTATTGAAAGCAGTGACATTTAGGAGCTCAAGGTTTAGACACTACAATTTGCTTGCAGTGGGAGTTATTAAAACGCTGAGCTGACTTTTCCCAAAGTTGCAACAAGAACTGTAAGGTGTGTCTTTACTATTTAAAGTGAAGATGCACATTTATGATGAAACCGTGTTCATTAGAGAAGGCACAACTGAAACTGACCTAGGGGAAGGAGAGCTTTGAGCAGTCATTTAAGGAGCAAAAAATTGCTCCCTTCAATATGGAAATATGTCACCTTTCTGCCCCAATGTTCAATGTCCCAAATTTGAAAAGTTACTCTTTTAGGATAAGGCACTTTGTCACCAGCAAATACTTGCTTACTGAAAGAATCATGTAATGGAAGAATCACGCATTAAAGTATTTTACAGGACATTAAAAATTTGTACAGGCTAAAATTGGTAGTTACAAAATAGTCATGGGGAATACAGTCAATGATATGGTAATAGGGATGTATAGGGCCAGGTGGGTACTAGACTAATCAGGGGGATCACTTCTTAAATTATATAAATGTCTAATCACTGTGCTGTACACCTGAAATTGATATAAAATAATATTGAATGTCAACTGTAATTGAAAAATTAAAAAGGGAGAGAAAGGTGAAGGAGAATAAGAGGTCCAAATTTCCAGGTATTAAATAAATGTGATATATAGATGATATATTAAAGATTGTACACTTGAAACCTGTAATTTTACTAACCATTGTCACCCCAATAAATTTTAATTTAAAAAAATAATAAGTCATAGGGATATAATGTACAGCATGGAAAATGTAGTCAATAATATTGTGGTAGCATAGTACAGTGTCAGATGGTTGCTGGATTTATGGTGATCACTTCTTTAGGTATATAAATGTTGAATAACTATGACCCTTTAATCTAATATAATATTGTATGTTAGCTATATTTTTAATAAAAGTCTTCAAAAAGATTAAATTACAAAACTAGTACAAGCTAATAGGTGTAATGATAATTGCCACCACAGGTAGGTGAAATCTGAGGAAAGGGAAGTTAGAAAGTCCAAAAAAGAAGTAAAGACAGTTGTTGTGCAAGTACCCCAGACTAATGGTGTAAGAATTAAATTATACAAATAAATGTAAACCATTAAGTATAATGCCTGGCACAGAGAAAATGCTGAATAAAATATAGTACAAGGAATATCAGAGGTGATTATAATTATTAACACTATTTTTTAAGTGTCCATGACACGTAATCCAGGAAGATACTAGATGTGGATTCTCAACCTGAAACCATAACTGAGTTTTGTCATATTTACTTGAAGGCCAATCACTTATCTGTACAGGTTTGCTCTTCAAACACAACTTTCTTCTCAAATATTTCAGTGATTTGAACTCTTTACAACTACCATACTTATCTTATATTTCCCTAAGACTATCAGTGGAGCCCAAGGAAATCCTCCCTAGCTGACCACATTTCTTTACAGCTTTGAAATAAGAAAACATGAAGCTTTGTTTTTAAATTTTTTCTCTTTTTTTAAATTAAAGTTTATTGGGGTGACAATGGTCAGTAAATTTACATAGATTTCAAGTGTACAATTCTGTTATACATCATCTATATATCACATTGTGTATTCACCACCCAATTTTTTTTTTTAATTCTCATCTGTTAAGGATAAAGAAAGGAACTGGTTTAAAAGAAGAAGAAGAAGAAATAAAAACCCAAGCCTCATTTAAGCGGTCAACCCTCACGTAGCAGAACATCCACTGTGGATAGAGCCAGTCTCACAACTAGTCAGTCTAGGAGTCAAGCCCACCTATTGACAAGCCAAAAGCAATTAAAGATCAACTTTAACAGGACAATATACACAACACAAGAGTCACCTTTGGAACACACACACAGGAGAAGAAGGAATTGGTGCAAGTCAAACATAAAGGACACATACTACATAAGATAACCCAGCAAAAACCAAAAACCCTAGGGGATCTACCTAATACATCAAAGCAAACACAGAGAGTCAGCCAGAATGGGGAAACAAAGAAACATGTCCCAAATAAAAGAACAGAAGAAACCTCCAGAATTGGAACCAAATGAAATAGAGGTAACCAACCTATCAGAGACAGAGTTCAAACACTGATGATAAGAATGTTTAAGGCACTTAGTGACGACATAAAGAAGGATAGAGAAATCATAATGAACAACCAGTTAGAACTAAAGAATACAATAACTGAAATAAAGAACACACTTGAAGGAATTACCAACAGGTTAGATGAAGCAGAGGATCAAATCAGCGACTTAGAAGACAAGTTAGCAGATATCACCTAAATGGAACAACAAAAAGAAAAAAGAATAAAAAACAATGCAGATGGTTTAAGAGACCTCTGGGATAACATCAAGTGCAACAACATGTGCATCATAGGAATACCAGAAGGTGAAGAGAGGGAGCAAGGGATTGAGCACATATTTGAAGTAATAATGTCCAAAAACTTCCCTAACCTGGTTAAGGAAACTGACATACAAGCCCAGAAAGTGCAGAGAGTTCCAACCAGGATAAACCCAAACAGGTCCACACCAAGACACATTATAGTTAAAATGGCAAAGGTTAAAGACAAAGAGAGAATCCTAAAAGCAGCAAGAGAAAGACAGCAGGTTACACACAAGGGAACTCCTATAAGACTATCAAATGACTTTTCTACAGAAACATTGCTGGTCAGGAGGGAGTGGCAGGAGGTACTCAAAGTGATGGAAAACAAAGGCCTACAACCTAGATTGCTTTATCCAGCAAGGCTATCATTTAAAGTTGATGGAGAGATAAAGAGCTTTCCAGAAAAAAATAAGCTAAAGGAATTTATTACCACCAAGCCAGCATTGCAGGAAATATTAAAAGGGCTTCTGTAAACAGAAGAAAGATGAAAACAATCTAACTATACATTTAAAAAATGGCAATAACTATGTACCTATCAATAATCACTTTAAATGTAAATGGATTAAATGCTCCAATCAAAAGACATAGGGTGGCTGAGTGGATAAGAAAGCAAGACCCTTGTTGTACATGCTGTATACAAGAGACTCACCTCAGATCAAAAGACACACACAGGCTGAAAGTGAAGGGTTGGAGTAAGATATTTCATGCAAATGGAAATGAGAAAAAAGCTGGAGTTGCAATGCTTGTATCTGACAAAATAGTCTTTAAAATGAAGAATATATTAAAAGACAAAGATGGGCACTATATAATAATAAAAGGATTGATCTGACAAGAGGACATAACCTTAATAAACATCTATGCACCCAACATAGGAGCACCTAAATACATAAAACAGATATTGACTGACATAAAGACAGAGATCAACAGTAACAATATCATAGTAGGGGAGTTCAACACACCTCTGACAACAAGGGACAGGTCTTCCAGACAGAAAATCAATATGGAAACAACAGCCTTAAATGACACATGGGACCAGTTGGATTTAATCAATATTTTCAGAGCATTTCACCCCAAAGCTGAAGAATACATGTTCTTCTCAAGTGAACATAGAACATTTTCCAAGATAGACCACATGTTAGGCCACAAAACAAGTCTTGATAAATTTAAGAAAATTGAAATCATACTAATTGTCTTTGACCACAGTGCTATGAAATTAGAAATCAGCTACAGGGTAAAAAAACTGGAAGACACACAAATTCATGGAGGCTGAATAACATGTTACTAAATAATGAATGGATCAACCATGAGATCAAGAAAGAAATCAAAAGATATCTCGAAGCAAACGAAATGAAAACACGACGACCCAAAATCTATGGGATGCAGCAAAAGCAGTCCTAAGAGGGAAATTCATAGCATTGCAGGCCTACCTAAAGAAACAAGAAAAATCACTAATCAACAGTTTATAGTCACACTTAAGGGATCTGGAAAAAGAACAACAAAATAAGCCCAAAGGGAGTACAAGGAAGGAGATAATAAAGATCAGGTTGGAAATAAATGAAATAGAAACCAGAAAAACAATACAAAAGATCAATGAATCCAAGAGTTGGTTTTTAGAAAAGATAAACAAAGTGGACAAACCTTTAGCCAGACTCATCAAAAAAAAAGAGAGAGAGAAGACCCAAATTAATAAAATCAGAAAAGAAAGAGGAGATATGACAACAGATACCACAGAAATGCAAAAAATTTTAAGAAATTACTGTGAACAACTGTATGCCAACAAATCAGACAATCTGGAAGACATGGACAATTTTCTAGAAGCATACAACCTTCCAAGGCTAACTCAAGAAGAAATGGAAAACTTGAATAGACTGATTACCACCAGGGAAATTGAATCAATAATCAACAAGCTCCCAACAAACAAAAGCCCTGGACCAGATAGCTTTACAGGTGAATTTTACAAAACATTCAGAAAAGAATTATCACCTATTCTCCTCAAGCTATTCCAAAAATCCAGAAGGAGGGACGTCTCCCAAACACATTTTAAGAGGCCACTATCACCCTGATCCCAAAATCAGACAATAACACTACAAAAAAGAAAACTACAGGCCGATATCTCTAATGAACATAGATGCAAAAATCATCAACAAAGTATTAGCAAACAGAATTCAGCAATACATTAAAAAGATCATACACCATGATCAAGTGGGATTCATTCCTGGTATGCAAGGGTGGTTCAACATCTGCAAATCAATTAATGTAATACACTACATTAACAAAATGAAAAATAAAAATCACATGATCATATCGATAGATGCAGAAAAAGCATTTGACAAAATCCAGCAGCCATTTATGATAAAAACCCTTAAGAAAGTGGGAATAGAGGGATCATATCTCAACATAATAAAGGCCATATATGACAAACCCACAGCTAACATCATACTCAATGGGGAAAAACTAAAACCATTCCCCTTAAGATCAGGAACAAGGTAAGGCTGTCCACTTTCTCCACCGTTATTCAACACAGTGCTGGAAGTTCTAGCCACAGCAATCAGACAAGAAAAAAAAATAAAAGGCATCCAAATTGGTAAGGAGGAAGTGAAATTGTCATTACTTGCAGATCCATGATACTATATACAGAGAACCCTAAAGACTCCACCAAGAAACTATTAAAACTGATAAATGAATTTAGTAAAGTAGCAGGATACAAAATTAATATTCAGAAATCATTTGCATTTTTATATACCAATAATAAAATATCAGAAGGAGAAATTAAGAAAACAGTCCCATTTACAATTGCTTCAAAGACTATGAAACACCTGGGAATAAATTTAACCAAAGAAGTAAAAGATCTGTACTCAGAAAATTATAAGACACTGAAGAGAGAAATTAAAGAAGATACAAATAGATGGAAACACATACCATGCTCATGGATAGGAACAATTAATATAGTTAAAATGTCCATACTGCCTAAGGCAATATACAGATTCAGCGTAATTACTATCAAACTACCAACAACTTTTTTCACAGAAATAGAACATATAATCCTAAAATTTATATGGAACCATAAAAGACCCTGGATAGCCTCGGCAATCTTGAGAAATAAGAATGAAGTGGGAGGTATAACGATACCTGACATCAAATTATACTACAAGGCTACAGTAATCAAAACAGCATGGTACTGGCATAAAAACAGACACATAGACCAATGCAACAGAATAGAGAGCCCAGAAATAAATTCACGCCTATATGGTCATTTAATCTATGACAATGGAAGCAAGAATTTATGGTGGGGTAAAGACAGTCTATTCAATAAATGGTGCTGGGAAACCTGGACAGACACAGGCAAAAAAAATGAAGCTGGACCACCTCCTTACACCATATGCAAGAATAAATTCAAAATGGATTAAAGACTTAAATGTAAGATCTGCAACCATAAAATTCCTACAAGAAAATTTTACAGACATTACCCTGAGTAAGATTTTTTACAGACATTAAGACATTACAGTAAGATTTTTACTGATATATCCCCTTGTGCAAAGGAAGTAAGAGAAAAAATAAACATGTGGGATAACATCAAACTAAAAAGTTTTTTCACAGCAAAAGAAACCATCAATAAAACAAAAAGGGATCCTACTGAATGGGAAAAGATATTTGCCAATGATATATCCGATAAGGGGTTAATATCCCAAATTTATAAAAAACTCACTCAGCTCAACTCCAAAAAAACAAACAACACAATTAAAAAATGGGCAGAGGACATGAAGAGACCTTTTTCTAAAAAGGACATACAGATGGCAAACAGACACATGAAAAAATGCTCAACCTCACTAATCATTAGAGAAATGCAAATAAAAACCACAATGAGATACCACCTCACCCCAGTCAAAATGGCTATCATCAATAAATCAACAAACAACAAGTGCTGGTGAGGATGTGGAGAAAATGGAACCCTTGTGCACTGTTGGTGGGATTGCAGATTGGAGCAGCCACTATGGAAAACAGTATGGAGGTATCGCAAAAATCTGAAAATGGAACTACCTTATGATCCAGCAATTCCACTCCTAGGTATCTATCCAGAGAAATCCAAAACTCTAATTCAAAAAAATTTATGCACCTCTATGTTTATTGCAGCACTATACACAATAGCCAAGACATGGGAACAACTGAAATGCCCATTGGTAGATGACTGGATTAAGAAACTGTGGTACATTTATACAATGGAGTATTATGCAGCCATAAAGAAGAAAGAAATCTTACCATTTGCAACAACATGGATGGACCTAGAGAACATTATGTTAAGTGAAATAAGTCAGACAGAGAAAGACAAATACCATATGATCTCACTTATATGTGGAATCTAAAGAAAAGAATAAAAGAGTGAACTAATCAGAAACAGTCTCAGAGACATAGAGGAAAAACTGAGGGTTACTAGATGGGAGGGGGATGGCGATAAGAGGGAAGGTGAGGGAATTAGAAAGCACAGTTAGTAACCATAAGATTGCCACAGGATTGCGAAAGTCAATTTGGGGAATGTAATCAATAATGTAAAGATTTCATAGGGTATCCGATGGACGCTTGTCACATTAGGGAGACCACCTCAGGGATGATGTAGATGCCTGATCACTGCACTGTACATGTGAAGCTGAAGCTGAACAGTAATGAATGTAAACTACAATTATACACACACACACACACACACACACACACACACACATATATACATACATACATATATATATTTACAAGAAGCGGAGTACAGGATTAGGAAGAGACAGTGGAAATGTAATGGCTGTGTGTGATGTCAAAGGGATAGTGGATGGGGGAGGGGAATTGAAACTGTGTGAAGGATATAAATGATAAATGTTTAACTATTACATTGTTTTGTGCACCTGAAACTAACAAGAAAAAGTTATAAAACAACAACAACAACAAAATAACCAACCAACACAATACAAAGATTTAGTAAATCCAAAAATCTAACGTACTTGCCTTGGTTTAAAACAAAAGGTAAGTGTATATCATTATTGCTAGAGTTACCATAAAAAAGGCAAGAAAATTAACAGAAAAATAACATAAATACAAGATAATTCAGAAAGAGAGAGAATGAAGGAGTTTGGGGGGGGCATTATGAAGCTGTTCTGTATCTCTGTCACATGACTTGATACATGTGCTAACATTCATAGAACCTGCATACCAAAAGCAACCAAAATCAATTTTAGTTTATGATAATTTATGAAGTAAACTTTTAAAAAGCAAAACCAGATAATTCAGTACAGTGGCTAGTTACAAAATAAGCAAACAAAACCAATGGCTTTCTTATAAATCAATTCATTGTTAAAGTATACAGTAAAAACTGTATAATGAATAATGAGTTATAAAAATAGGAATAATGTGAGTAAAAACTGTGATGTATCTATGTGACAACACACTATATTACTCTATAAAAGGAAAAAAACGAATAAATTGAAATACGTACTGTGATATTGAATGGAGAAACCCAATATTGTTCAACACATAAATTCCAATGAACTCTATGTAAATTTATGATTTAACAAAATAATTTTCAAAATTTTTCTAGAAAGCAATCAGGTAAGAGAAAACAAGAATTAGAAATAAACTATAGTTGACATTCATTATTATACAGCTTCAGCTTCAGGTGTACAGCACAGTGGTCTTGCATCTACACTGTCCTGAAATTTAAAAAAAAAAAAAAATGAAAGAAATTAGAAATAATATTTTTACTATGCAGAAATGTATAAAACCATAATATTTAAATAATATGAAAGAAGCATGTGATATGACTGAAAAATTAATGTAAGGGAACTGAGAGTACTAAAAATATATAAACTCCCAAAATATAAGAATTTGCACTATTATAATATTTACAGTATTATAACCTTAATTAGTAAAAGGGAACTTTCAGATAAAATTAAGATTGCTAATCAACTAATCTTAGAATAGGGAGATAATCCAGGATTATCCTGGTGGGCTCAATATAATCACATGAGTCCTTAAAAGCGAAAGAAGGATTTTGTAGATATCATCAAAGTAATTCCACAGTTTATATGGAAAGGCAAAAATTCTGCAATAGTCAACACAATACTGAAAAAGAGCAAAATGACAGGACTCACACTAACCAGTTTAAAACATACTATGAAGCTGCTTAAATCAAGACAACATAGTATTAATGAAAAAATAGATACATGGATTGATGGGACATGATACAGAGCCTAAAAATAGACCCACACAAATATAGTCGATGATCTTCAACAAAGGAGCAAGTGAAGAAAGAATAGTCTATGCAACAGATGGATCACAGGTATAAATGTAAAATGCAAAATTATGAAACTTCTAGAAAAAACATAGGAGGAAATTTAAGGGACTTTAGGTTTGGCAATGAGTTCTTAGGTGCAAAACTAAAGTTCTTAGAACCAAAAACATGATCTATGAAAGAAAAAAAATGATAAGTATGATTTTACTAAATTGAAAAACTACTGTTCTGTGAATAAGTTAATAAAAAGACAAAACACAGACTAGGATTAAATATCTGCAAAACATTTATTCAATAAAGAACTTCAACCCAAGATATACAGAGAAACTCTTAAAACTCAACAATAAGAAAACAAACACAATTTAAAATGGGCAAAAAGAAATCTTGTGATTCTACTGATATGTGGGATATAAAACTGAAAGCAACAAAGGAACAAGACAAACAAAGAAAGAAACAAAAACTCATAGACATAGACAATAGTTTAGTGGTTACCGGAGGGTAAGAGGAGATGGGGGTGGTAGATGAGGGTAAATGGGATAAAATATGTGGTGGTGGAAGGAGAACTGACTCTGGGTGTGAACACACATTGTGGTATATACGAGATCTGACAATTGAGTTCATGAACTCATCCTAGAAAAAGTGCTACATACCTCATTGCTGAATATCACTAGAGTCATCTTCAAAGTACTCCTCTTGGGAAGCTATGCATTGATGCTAGCCCCTTGTCCACCCTTCAAAGCAATTTTGGACCTCTTTTTCTGGAATGGCCATCAGAGCTGTTGTAGTATTTACCCTTGATGTCCTGAATGTCTTCAAAATGTCTTCCTTTCAATATTTCCTTTATCTTTGGGTAAAGAAAGAAGCCATTGGGGGCCAGATCAGGTGAGTAGGGAGGGTGTTCCAATACAGTTATTTGTTTACTGGCTAAAAACTCCCTCACAAACAGTGCCGTGTGAGCTGGTGCATTGACGTGATGCAAAAGCCATGAATTGTTGGCGAAAAGTTCAAGTTGTTTAACTTTTTCATGCAGCCTTTTCAGCACTTCCAAATAATAAACTTGCTTAACCGTTTGTCCAGTTGGTACAAATTCGAAATGAATTATCCCTCTGATATCAAAAAAGGTTAGCAACATCATTTTGACTCTTGATTTGGACTGATGGAACTTTTTTGGTTGTGGAGAATTGGCTGACGACCACTGTGCACTTTTACACTTTGTTTCAGGGTCACACTGGTACACCCGTGTTACATGCCGGAAACATCCTCTTGCTTCTCCAAAAGGTCTTGGCAAACTTCGACTCTCCTTTGCTTTTGTTCATCAATAATCTCCTTCGGGACCATTTTTGCACACAACTTTCACATGCCAAGATTTTCAGTTAAGTTTTTCCTATTTCTTTATCAATGTTTGCTTGGTCTGCTATGCTTCTCACAGGGCATTGATGATTTTTGATGCACAATTCGATGAATTTTTGCAATGTTTTCATCAGTTCTGCTCATTACTGGCCAGTGACCTCTTCATCAGTAATGTGTTCTCTTCCCTCAGAAAAAACCATTAAATCCATTAGTACATTGCCATTTCCTTCATGGCATTATCTGCACAAACTTGGGCTAACATGTCTCTGATTTCACATCCACTCTTGCCAATTTAACAAGTGTGTTTGTTCGAGCTCTAATTCAAGCTACGACATTCTAGCAACAGCCCCAAAAAACACTCAACAATAATGATGAACGCCACTTAGCAAGACACCGCCACACATTGACACAAACACAGCCGTGGGACACTGATATACCAAGGCTATGAAACCTTACCAAGCTGTTTGTACAGTGCTGCCAATGTAAGCTCACAGTGACAAGTTCGCGAACTTAATTGGCAGACCTCGTATTCTATACCATAATGGAAAAAGACAGGCAATAAATTAAGTATGTGGAACATATGTCGTGTTAATAGGTGATGAATACTATGGACAAAAGTAATGTAGGGAAGGGGGATATGAAGTATTGTGGAAGTGGATTGCAAATTTTAATAGTGTGGTCAGAGAAAGTCTCACATGGACGGTGACCTTTAATGAAAGAGATTATGAAGTGACTCATGCCAGTATCTTGGGAAAGGACATTCCGGACATAGGGAATAGCAAGTCAAAAGTCCTTGAAGGGGAACGGGCAACTTGGCATATTCTAGGATCAGGGGTCAATAGGGCTGAACAGAGTGAGAGAGATGGGATCTAGTAGGATAAGAGGTCAGGAAGAGGAAAGGGGTAGAAGTTGGGGCATATAAATAAGGTTATACCAGGTCTGACAATTAAGTAAGCAAACTTGTTGCAACGATGTTGCTAACCGTTTTTGATATCAGAGGGATAATTCATTACGAATTTGTACCAACTGGACAAACAGTTAACCAAGTTTACTATTTGGAAGTGCTGAAAAGGCTGCGTGAAAAAGTTAGACAAAAACATCCTGAACTTTTCAGCAACAATTCATGGCTCTTGTATCACAACAATGTACCCGCTCACACGGCACTGTCTGTGAGGGAGTTTTTAGCCAGTAAACACACAACTGTATTGGAACACCCTCTCTACTCATCTGATCTGGCCCCCAATGACTTCTTTCTTTACCCTACGTAAAAGGAAATATTGAAAGGAAGACATTTTGATGACATTCAGGACATCATGGGTAATACTATGAGAGCTCTAATGGTCATTCCAGAAAAAGAGTTCCAAAATTGCTTTGAAGGGTGGACTAGGCACTGGTGTCAGTGCATAGCTTCCCAAGGGGAGTACTTTGAAGGTGACCATAGTGATATTCAGCAATGAGGTATGTAGCACTTTTTCTAGGATGCATTCGTGAAATTAATTGTCCAACCTCATATGGACCTTTACAGACAACAAGGAAAGCTTTAGCCCTTACTTTAAGTAAGATGGTAGTTACTGAGGGTTTTGAGAAGAGGAGGGAAATGATGTGACTGTATTTTAACCAAATCATTCTGGATGGCTATCTGAGAATAAACTAAAACAGGGCAAGAACAGCATTGAGACCAGTAAAGAGGCCCCAACCATAATGTAGGCAAGAGGTGATGGTGGTTTGGGCCTAGGTGGTAGAATTTGAGGAAGAGATGATCTAATCTGGCAATTTTATGATAGCAGAGCTAATTCAGATTTGTTAACAGATTGGATGTAGGATATAAGAGAAAATATTTCATAAATGAATCCAAAATTTTGGACCGGAGACTGGAATTACAATTTACTAAGATTGGTTGTAGGGTGGGGAGTAGGGTGTGGTGAAGATCAGGAGTCAGTCTGGGAAGTTATGCATAAGGTCACATATTGACATCAAAGTAGAGCTGTGGCAGTGGCATACGCTGCTGGGAATAGGAGCGTAGAGTTCATGAGAAAGATATGCACAGAGATTATCAACATATAGTTGGAATTTAAAGCCAAGAGAGCTAGGTAGCTAAGGAGAAACTCTCAAAGTGAAATAAGGGAACAGCTGATTTGGTGGAGGGAAGACTGAAAGTGGAGAGTCCTGGGAAGGCAGACCAGCTCAGAGATCAAATGCTGCTCAGAGATCAAACACGATGAGACCTGAATAAGAATCATTGATATTCGTTGGTGATCATGAATGACAAGAACTGTTTCATTGGCATGATTAGGTGAGTTGAAAAGGAAAGAAATTGAAAGCAGAGAGAATAGACATGCCAGCTACATAGTGTATAATTCCAACCATATAACATTCTGGAAAAGGCAAAACTATAGAGACAGTAAAAAGTTTGGTGGTTGTCAGGGTCTTCAGGGTAGATGAATAGGTGGAACACAGGAGATTTTAAGGGCAGTAAAACTACTGTGTATGATACTGTAATGGTGGATAGATGAAATACCTTTGTCAAACTCCATAGAACTGTACAAAAAATGTGAACTCTAATGTAAATTATGGACTGTATTTTAAAATAATCTATCAATGTTAGTTCATCATTGGAACAAATGTACCACACTAATGCAAGATACTAATAGGGGAAAGTGTGTAGTGTAGGGAGAGTTCTGTGTTTTCTGCTTAACTTTTCTATAAAACTAAAACTGCTTTTAATTTGTTAAAAGTCTATTAATTTGTTTAAGTATAAACAACTTTTGTGGAGCTTTTCCAGAAAGAGAAGGAGATAAATGAGATAATATGTGGAGGAAGAAAGGTGACAAAGAGATTTAATATGAAAAAATGTGGTTATATGCTATGGGACAAATCCAATAGGGGGAAAAAGTTAATGGTGCAGAAGAGAGGAAAAGTACCAGAGTAATTGCTCTTAGTAGAAAAGAGGGGTGGATTCTGATGCACAGATGGAAGCGCCAACCTTTTTGGAACACTATCAGGTCGGGACACGGCTCCAGATGCAGGTGTATGGGTAGACGTAGTGGCAGGAGCTGAGGAATTCTCTTCTGCCCATTTTCTCAGTGAAATAGGAAAGAAAATGATAAGCTTAGAGTGAGGATGGGAAAGGAGATATCCCAAAAACACTTTTTCTGTAGTCAGGATATTTTTACCATGCACATGATTTATGTTCATAAACACTAAAATTTTAATTAATTTTTAAAATAAAATATAAAAATGAATCCCTTGCATTTTTGATCAGAGATTTATTTTAGATGTTGCCCATTCAATATATCCTTAAGAGAATCGGATTTGGATACACTCATTAGGCAGTAGCAGCAGAGGCTTTGGTTTTGCTAGGAGAGAGCTGATGGGTACACAGTAGTTCTGGATCATCTTGATCCTAGTTCTATGGTTAGCATGGTGATATTTTTGAAACAGACGGCAAAGGTGGTAGCCACAACAACTCTCTTGACAGCCTGTTTCCTGTGTTGTTCTGGAAGTCATCTCTGGATGTCCAGACTATGGTATGTTTTTCTGGACTTTTCAACTGCTCTGTAAGAACGTAAGTGTCTATATTAAATCATCTTGTGTTTCAAATAGCTAGAATGCAACAGATACCTGACTGGTCCATCAAACAACTCTCATAATTTATATTCAGTGTGAAATCAATCAGGGATAAGATCAACAAACAGCTACAAGTCATAAAAATCTGCTAGAAATAATCATGAAGTTCTGGAGAAAAGAACATGAAATGTTTCCATGACCTTTTTACATGAAAATGACCAGGACTTTTTATTTTATTTTTTTTTCCTTCCTCTATCTATGGGGGGGAAACTGCAGTTTAATTTCTTTCAAAATATACTTATAAGCATAAAAATATTTCCCTCTTAATGATATTTTTCAACCCTTTGATATTTGCCAAGAACCTTGGGTGTACATACGTAAGTCATTTCTGAAACTGGAGTAATCACTCTGTTGCTTAAAACCTTAGAATGGTTTCTTATTGTAATTACAAAACAATCAAAGTCCATATTCACTTCATAGTCCATAGACTGGTAGAGACACTACCAGTATCTCTAACTTTAATTCTTAGTCATTTTCACATTCATTTACTATATCCCAGTCAATTTGAACTTTGTTGTGTTCCTCAAGTATACCTAGTTCATTACTGTTTTCAGATTTTTGCACTACCGTTTTCCTCTTCCTGGAATGCTCTGCCTGCAGGTGCTTGCATGGTTGGCTCTTCCGGTTTGTCTAGAGATCAGCCAAAATATTCTATCACCTCTTCAAGAAGGCCCTTCTTGAAGATTGAAAGGAAACTGATTACCCCCACCTCACACTGTCTCTATTATTTTGCTTTTCTTTTCAGTTTTTTCAGGACAATATCTCTTCCTGAAATCATGTTATTTGTTTTCTATCTTAATGGCTGTCTACTCCCACCGGATGTATCCTTCAAGAGAGCAGTGACTTTACCTGTCTCATTAATAACTCTTTCTCCCAGTGCCTAGAATCGTCCTGACAAATGGAAGATGCTCAATCAATGCAGTGTTTTGGAAATGAATGAATTAATTTCAGATGAAATTCTCCAGGCTTGATTTTTATATTCTACTCCCCCCCTTTTATGAGGCTAAGTGCTTATTAAACAACCTTCTCATGGAAGCTTTTACTTCTTAGTTGAGAAAGGTATAAATCACAGGATTCAACAAAGGAAAGATCACTGTGTGGAAGAGAGAAACCACCTTGTCATCTGGGACGGCTCTGAAGGGGTGATGTAGATAAAGATGCCAGGTCCAAGCATGAGAAAGATAACAATGATGGGGTGGTGCTGTGGACATGGCCTTGTTCTTCACCTCAAAGGAGGACCCACGGACATGGCAATGTATGCGCTCCCCACCATCTTCCATTCTAAACATTTGGTCCACAAAATAAAAGTGTGTAATTTTCTCTTCAGTACTAATTGTTTTCTCTCAAATGGCACCCTTCTTGAAATTTACCAAATCTGAACCAAATTTGTATATTTGTAAATTTGTATATTTACTGCTTGGAGTTTCTTGGATATGCGGGTTAATGATTTTATGAAATTTGGGAAATTCTTGGCAGTTTATCTTTAGCTTTTTTGTCCCATTCTCTCTATATTCTTGTTCTGGAATTCCAGTTACATATATATTTAACTATTTGATATTGCCCCAAAGTGTATTAAAACTACTCATGTTTTTAAATTTTTTTCTCTCTGTCCTTTACTTTGAATTGTTTCAAATAAGCTATCTTCAAAATCATTAGTCATTTTATTTCCAGTGTCCAAAATGCTGTTTAGCTCATCCAAGAAACTTCTTTTGATTTCAAATATTGTTCTTTTTAGTTCTAGCATATCTATTTATATTTAGGGTTTGCATTTCTCTCCTAAAATCCTCATCTCCTTATCCATTTATCCTGTGAAATATATTTATAATAGTTTTGTAAAGTCCTTATATCACAATTCCATCATATGGTTAATCTGATAATTCCATCATATATTTCAACTGATAGTCTGTCTATCAATATTTTTCTATTAATTATGAGATATTCTTCCCTGTCTTATTTTCTTGGCATAACTTCCAGTTTTTTAAATGACATTCTTAACACTCTATGAAAAATTTAGTGGAGGATGAAGAATTATATTTAATTTTATTTTGCTTAGTTTTTCAGAGAATTAAACCCTTTTTCTCCGTCCAGAAATTAAAATGAGGATCTAACCATTCAAATTTCTTCAAAGGTCTAGTTGAACTGGGGCTTGGAATCATCTTTAATTGTATTGAATTTAGCTCAGATTAGTTTTACCTCCCACATCTGCCAAGTGCCACCAAAGAAATGATATCTTTGATCTTGTTGGTATTTGCAGCTGGGAGGTGTTTGTGCCACATTTCAGGCAGTTTTGTTTCCCTTAGGATTCAACTCTGTAGATATCAACATCCAACCACTACAATAATGTCTGAGAATGTGAAAATTCCCTCTGATTTTCCTTTCTTACTCCACTGCCCCTTTTCTGAGCAAATTATTGATATGGGTGTCAGTGGGGGTAGAGGAGAAATTTATAACAGTGAGCTATTTATTTTTGTGTTTGGAGCCTCTTTTAGATTCTAATCTGCCTACATCTCATGTGTGATTAAAAGTTCAGCTTGGTTTTGCTTTCATCCCTACAAAATAGCTCAATCTATGGCAGATCACCCCTCCATCTGCCTAGATCTAGTCTAGATATTTGCCCACAGATAGATTTCTGCTCAACTATACAGGACTGTCTCTCTCTGGAGTTCAATATGGTAAGGCTTCCTTGTTTTATCCACTCTTTGATAGCCTCATAGAAAAGTAAAATTTTTATTTTGTGCTTTTCTTATTGGTGATAATATATGAGCAACATTCTTCTACAAACTAAGCAGAATAGATGGTCTTTATTCTCATGGTTGGTTTTTGAGAATAAAGTTATTTTGATGTTTATAATACTTTCCATTTTTTCTTTGGTTATTGACTAATATTTCAATGGCCCATATTTCCTTCTGAGTATGTATCTATTTCATATTCACTTATTAACATTCTTTATGTATTAAGTGAATTAACATTTTGTCATTTATATCAATTTCTTAGTTAACAGCCTTTTATTTTCATTTTTAGGCATGGATACTCCCCTGTACTATCCTGTGGTAGGAAGGGAACACTCAATTCAATTTCCATGCAATCCTCTACAATTGTGCAGAAAATAATCTGTACATTCATGTGTGGGGTGCATTTTTCATCACTCTTTACCTTTTGTCTACACATATAATTTATAACACGCCAAATGTAACTATTTTTCTATTTTTATGTTATACTTCACTGACTTTTTCATCTCCAAGATCATAAAACTATAATCCTGTATTTTATTGCTGTTTTTGGTATTGTTTTGTTTTCCAAAGAAACTGTGAACATATAAACATGTTCTTCTAGGACCTTTTTTTTCGTCTAGAGTTCATATCAAATATGCTCATGTAAAACTCAAGTTTACAAAAAAACTAATTGGAGAGAAAGGCAATAACGTAAAAGGCATATCATTCTCCAGAGCTCAGACCATGGCTAAGTGATGGGTTCCTTCAGTCGGGAGCTGGTAACATGGCTTCTCGTTCTCCCAGTCTCCCGATTGTTGCAGGGACAGATAACTGGGCAGGTTAATTTTATTGACAATTATGTGGGAGGTTTTTTGCAATTTGTCAGGATGCCCAGCATAGAGAATGGTTTTCGACCCCTTAAAAGACTACAAGTATGTAATTTCCTGCATTGAACTGCATTATATTAAAAATAACCAGTGATTTATGCAATCTCCAACAAATTTATAGTACCAATTAACTATCACTGTCATAATCAGAGTGAAATCAACTGAGGGCAAGGTTTAATGTCCAGGGAAAGTATGTAAAAACCCATTCGTAATAATCATGAAGCTCTGAAAAAACTCAAGTAAAATAATTTCATGACATTTTTCCATAAAATCAATTATCTTCCTTTCTTATCTTTACCGAATTTTTGAGGGGGAAAAATGAGAAAATATATACAGAGGATGCCAAAAAGAATGTATACACATTTTTAAAAAGGAAAAAACTATTAAGATTGTAATATTCAATATATACCATAACAAAAGATGAATACAAGTCACGTTTCACTTTTGCAATTAAAAGAAGTGCTCAAAGTGGTTACCATCAGCGTCCAGACACTTCTGATTACGGCGAACTAGTGATTGAGCAACGTTGATCAAAGTGTCCACTTGTATAGATTTTTTGGCACCCCCAGTATGTGTATATAGAGACTTTTTCAAAATTATTTATGCAGTGTAACATTTGACTCTCAATGATGTTTTGCAGCTTATTGATCTCTGCCCAGAATCTTGATGATGATGCCTGAAGCTATAGAAGAAAAACTGTGAATGATTGACTCTCTTGCCTAAAATATTAAGAGGAACTCTTACTGCAATTAGAATAGAATAAAACTCTTATTTCAGCCTAAAAGACTTTAGTAATTTGAGCCTAATAGTCAGTTAAAATTTAACCCGTAAATCTCTCACACTTACTCATTATACATCAACCACTCGTGTTTTATATTCTTTAAACATACCAAGTTTATTCTCTCATTGTACATAACTCTCCCTCATTGCTTACAATAATACCTGACAAATGGGAGGCATTCAAGTAAAAACAATATTTGTTAAATGAATAGTTTGCAGCCAAATTCCCCCTTCTTGGCTCATAAAATACATTCAGCAGAACACATGCCGACTCAATAACCTCTTCATAGAAGATTTCACTTCCTGATTGCGAAGGGTGTAAATCACAGGATTCATCAATGGAAAGATGACTGTGTGAAAAAAGGAAACCACCTTGTCAGCTGGGAAGGTCTTGAAGGGGCGAGTGTAGATGAAGATGGCAGGTCCAAACATGAGAAGTATAATAATGACATGAGTGGTGCATGTGGAGAGAGCCTTGTTCTTGCCCTCAGAGGAGGACCCACGTACACGGCAGACGATGACTGAATAGGAGGCCAGAAGCCCCAGGAAGCACAGGAGGGTGAGTAGGCCACTGTTGAAGACCATCAGAAGCTCCACCACAAAGGTGTCTGTGCAGGCCAGCTTGATGACCTGCGGCACATCACAGAAGAAGTTTTCCAGCTGGTTTGGGCCACAGAAGGGCAAGCGGAGGATGAGGGCCACCTGGATAATGGAGTGGATAAAACCCCCAAGCCACAGAGCCAACAGCAGGGCATAGCAGGCTCTAGGGTTCATGACAGTTGAATAGTATAAAGGACGACATATGGCGATGTAGCGGTCAAAGGCCATCACAACAAGGAGTAACCCCTCCCCTCCTCCAAGGAAGTGCAAGAAAAAGAGCTGAGTGATGCAGTCTCTATAGGAGATCACTTTCTTCTCAGAGAGGAAGTCCACCAGCATCCTGGGAGCCACAATGAAGGAGTAGGATGCATCCAGGAAGGCCAGGTTGCCCAGAAAGAAGTAGAGGGGGGCTGTGAGGCCAGGATCTGATCTAATGGTGACAATGATGAGGAAATTTCCAGGGAGGATGATGAGGTAGAAAATTAAGACTAGCACAAAGACCAGGAGTTGAGCATCTTGAGACTGGGTCAGACCAAGGAGGATGAATTCCTTCACCACTGTGCTATTTTCTATCTCCATCTCCTCTGCCTACAGAACATCAAGGAGTAGAGAGTTTATTTCTGTCTCGGCCATCTACATCATAGTTCTTCTCTAAGTAAAAGCAGTGTACACCCTATCTATGTTAAACCCTCACTCTCCCACAACTTAAATCTTTTCTGCACTTTATTTTTCTACATTATATAACTGTCAAACACCCTGGTCTTGAAGCCACACTCTTTTTCTGCTTCAGTCCTGTGCTTCTATTTAACTGTTCTCTCATGTGTGAATCTGGAATGCCCCTGCCCTGGATTTATGATTTGCATTAGGCATATGAACATTTTTCTGATGAAGAAAAAACTTAACCATAATTATCAAGTTTTTCAGGTTTTTATTTGAATGGGGGGGTGAGGTGGGGGTTGACAGTAAAAAGAAATGACACAGCTTTTTAAGGTAACAGATTTGTTCCATACCTTGATTGTAATGCTACTTTGTCTATTTATTTGTCAAAATTTATTGAATTATTGAACTATATAGAAATTGGTACATTTACTCTACGTAAGTTACACCTTACACATGTTGACCTAAAAAGCTAAAAAAGAAAACTATTTACTTGAAATATTCCATTTTGCTGTATAGACTATCAACCCATCAACCTAGTCGAAATAAAAAGCATTTTAATCAATGTGGAGAACTTAAGATCTGAGGCTGATCTGTACAGTCGTCCCCAAATCAGTAATGTGCTCACCAAACAAATACATTTTATTGGTATGAAAACAATAATAGTAGAGTTTCTATACATATGTTATTATATCCCATTCTTTGAAGTTTATTTTTTAAAGTTTTATGGTTTGTATAGAATCATGATATAATTGAGTATAAAATATACAAATAATATATATATATATATATATATATATATATATGTTGCTTGTGATGCTCAAAATGGTTTATTTTGAGATGAAAAATTTTTAAAACTTGAGGCCCTTGAACTACAGCAAATTACTACAGTGTGAGATAAAACAATATTTCACAGATTTCAATTACATGGCACACTTGTTTTTTAATAGTGTTGTGGAACGTGGAGGTAGAGAAGAGGGGAGAAAACGATCCACTCACTTTAACTGTAAGAGGAGACAGAATAAAAGAGAAGGAAGAGAAAAACAATAAAATACCAAATCAAGAAAATATTTACAATGACTCGTCTATTCAAAACATCAAAATATCTGCTTTTTGTATGTCTAAACTGAAATATATTAACTAATAACACAGGTTTCTGTGTATAGTCAAAACTGGGAATTATGAAAAAAGTATTTGACATCACAAAGGCACATGTATGTGTGCATGCGTGCCCATGCACGCACCAGCACACGCACTGAAGCATAAAAATTTACCAATGGCACCATCCAAATTAGCTTTTCCATTCCCTTCATCCTTTCTTTCTCCTCATTTTTTCTTTTTTTTTTCCCCCTTCCTTCCTTCTTTCCTTCTTTCCTTGCTTCCTTCCTTCCTTCCTTCCTTTTCTCTCTCTCTTTCTGTCTTTCTTTCTTTTTTTTCTTTTCTCCCTTCTTCCCTCACTCCCTTCTTTTCTTCTTTTCTTCCTTCCTCCTTTACTTAGGCATTCATTAGCTTCAATATTTATCATTCCTTCTATGCATAAAACCTTCTGTTAGAAAGTAAATCAGGAATCCCTCTCTACTTACTCCTCAGTAGTGTGCATCTTCCAGGCCATTATAATATTGGTTATTTCACACTCTTTCAAACAGTAAGGCTGTCTTTAAGACATAGAAGAAACCTTTAAGTACCTCTAAGAGTAAGAGTTGCAGGCTCATCCACTGTGCCTTCTGTTTTATTTCCATCATGCATTTCTGTTCTTGTATTGACTCTTTAACAGATGGGATTCATTACAATCTCACACCCCTCACTTCTTTCAGTTAATATGTGATCTGTAAATTTAAGACCAAGTATGAACATCCCCAAGACAATTGGTCTTTTGATAAAGGCTGTATATATTCCCAATAAAATAATTCTAAATATCAGGAGGAACTAGATCTATAACACTTAAAATGGATAAAAGATGTTGCTGTATTTTGAATTCAAATCTCATATATTAGTCTATTTCTACTGTAATTCTGACCATTACATCCCAAGACAGCAGATGTCCTACCTGAAGAGTTGTAAGATGTTTTCATTTATTTCTTCTTTTTGTTCCTTATTAATATGAAGAATGACAAAAACATTTACCTCTCTAGCAATCTAACACTGCTTTCACAGCAGGCATCACCTCCTAACAGAAGGGTTACTCCTGCCTTTGTTCTTAAATATCTCTCGTCACAGAGGGGCCTCTTTCATTTTTAAATACGTAACCAATTTGCTATGCCTCTGAAAATATGCTTTGGGAATTTGAAGGCTAACAAAGCTATAGAACACTTTCAATGGGAATTATTAGAATACCAGCAAGATATAATCAAAGATTTCGATTAGTGATCTAATCTAAATTAGGTACAAATACACAAATATATCAGTTGAAAAGACACTATCACTTGTGCGGTCTAAAATCAACATTCCTTCAGTGACAGAGATAATGGAATGGAAAGCATGTTTATTAGGTCTGGTGATTAGAAAGCCAAGGGAGGTGATTTTATATTTTACACTGCAATTCAAAAGGAGAAAACTAGTGTAATTGATAGGATATCATTAAAATATCAAGAAAGGAAGTGATGTGGTCAAGTAGGTGGTAAATATGTTAGATTCAACATATTTCTGGTGACTAAGAGATAGGCAAAAAGAAAACAAGTGATGTTTACAAAGACTACATTGCATAATCCTTCTTAGATAAAAAGAACTGCATGTTGTAAGACTGACAATTCCTCTGCTGGAGATGTCCTCCAAAATACGGGTAGATCCTAGTGCTGTGGTCTTGGTTATTTGTCCTTTTTCATCTTAGGAATAATTGCTTCATATGCTCTGCTAAAGCAATGATGAGGAACTATTTCCTTTCCAATTAAATATTATTGAACAGAAGAAAAATAATTAAGAGTCATGGTAGAAGGCAACATAATTTAAATTTTTGTAGATTTGATTTTGTTTTAAAGAGATTTTCTAAGATTTTAAAGAGATTTTAAAGAGATTTTTTTATATTCTACTCCCCCCCCTTTTATGAGGCTAAGTGCTTATTAAACAACCTTCTCATGGAAGTTTTACTTCTTAGTTGCGAAGAGTATAAATCACAGGATTCAACAAAAGATCACTGTGTGCAAGAGAGAAACCACCTTGTCATCTGGGACGGCTCTGAAGGGGTGATGTAGATAAAGATGCCAGGTCCAAGCATGAGAAAGATAACAATGATGGGGTGGTGCTGTGGACATGGCCTTGTTCTTCACCTCAAAGGAGGACCCACGGACATGGCAATGTATGCGCTCCCCACCATCTTCCATTCTAAACATTTGGTCTACAAAATAAAAGTGTGTAATTTTCTCTTCAGTACTAATCGTTTTCTCTCAAATGGCACCCTTCTTGAAATTTACCAAATCTGAACCACTCATTAATTACTTCCCATTTCCTCATATATGTTTTTTGCACATAAGTGTACCTAATAAAATGAGATGATTTCCCTTTTTTTAAGGAAAGTAAATCTCATTGGTATCATTCTAATGAAATTAATATATTCAACAAATTTTCCAAAAATTGAGTGTAATGTCTGTCAGCATATTGATTAAAGCTCGTAAACTATTTAAGCATAAATTAACAAGTTTTACATACACTGGAAGAACATGATCATATATTTAATTGATACTGATGCTGATGATGGATACATAAAGCAGTAAGCCAATTTGCAGATCTTCAGCCAGGAAAATCCCTCATCAATAAAATGGGACAGTTAGAGTAAATTACCTCTAAATTCCCTTAAAATGCAAGTATTCAAAGCAAATGTTAGAAATATCCTTGGTTTGGAATCATTTTATCTGATTCTAATGCCTTGGCTCAGCAATTCATTAACTGTATGACCCTGGGAAAGTCACTTAATTTTCACAAGTCTGAGTTTTCATTAATCAAATAGAATAATGTGTGTTGACTCTTTCTACTTAATAGGGGTGATAGATGAGGATCCAATGAGGTGATGATGGTAACAGTAAGTAACTCGTTCAAGTATGTTTAAACTAAAGCTAAACCTGAAAAAATTTCGATGTTAAGAGGTAGCTCTATTAGACATTTCTCCAAAGAAGACATACAGATGGCAAGCAGACAGATGAAAAGATGCTCAACATCACTAACCATCAGGGAAATGAAAATAAAAACTTCAATGAGATATCACCTTACACCTGTCATGGTTATTATCAATAAATCAACAAACAAGTATTGGTGAGGATGTGGGGAAAAGAGAACCCTCGTGCACTGGTAGTGGGATTGCAAATTGGTGCAGCCACTATGCAAAACAGTGTGGAGTTTCCTCAAAAAATTAAAAATGGAACTACGTTATGACTCAGAATTTTCACTTCTGGGTATTTATCTGAAGAAATCCAAAACACTAATTTGAGAAGATATATACGAGGGCAGCCCTATGTTCATTGTAGCATTATTGACAATAGCCAAGATATAGAAGCAACCTAATTATCTACTATAGACGAATGGATAAAGAAGTGGTACATATATACGCATATAATGGTATATACTCAGCCATAAAAAAAAATGAAATCTTGCCTTTTTTTTCCTACTTTACTATTTTTTTCTTTTTTTTATTAGTTTCAGGTGCACAAGACAAAGTAATACTTAGATGTTTATCATTTATATCCCTCACACTGTGTGAACCCCCTCCCTCATCCACTACCCCTCTGACATCGCACAGAGCCATTACATTTCCTCTGTCTCTATTCCTAATGCTGTACTCGGCTTCTTGTAAGTATATATATACATATATATATATATATATATATATATATATATATATATATACATATATAAAATTATAGTTGGCATTCGTTATTGTTCAACTTCAGCTTCAGGTGTACAGTGCAGTGATCAGGCATCTACATCATCCTTGAGGTGGTCTCCCAAATGGGACAAGGGAAATCTTGCCTTTTGCAACAACATGGATGGACCTAGAAGGTATTATACTAAGTGAAATAAGTCAGAGAAAGACAAATATCATGTGATTTAACTTATATGTCGAATCTCAAAAACCAAAATAAGTGAACAAACAAAACAGACAGAAACTCATAGATACAGAGAACGAATGGACACGGTTGCCAGATGGGAGGGGCATTGAGGGGATGAGTGAAAAACGTGAAAGGGATTAAGTACAAATTGTCAGTTAAAAAAATAGTCATGGGGATGTAAAGTTACAGCATAGGGAATATAGTCAATAATATTGTAATAACTATGTATAGTGTTAGATGGGTACTAGTCTTATAGAGTGACCACTTTGTAAAGTATATAAATGTCTAGTCACAATGCTGTACACCTGAAACTAATGTAGTATTGTGTGTCAACTGTAGTTGAAAAATAAATTTAATAAATGAATAAATAAATAAATAAATATTGAATGGACACATTTCCCTCTAGATCCTATGTCAATATCTTTAGGGTAAACCCTGGGTAATGTTAGCTGCATAAATCTGAGCAATTAATAGAGAGAAGAAATTGTGGAGTTGCATTAAAGCCTTGATATAAAATTGCCAGTGCAGTCAGTTGCTTGCATATCAAGTTTCCTCGGTTACAAAACTTCCTCTCTAACTTTCAAAGTCTATATTGATGAATAATAGAACCATAAGCAACAGAAGAAACTCAAACATGTTGAGTATGGCCGCAATATTATAAAATCTGTTAAGTTTTTTTCCGGAGCCTTTAGCCTGCCCTTTGTGCACCTTTTCCCCTTTAACATGTACTTTATAAGAAAAACAAAATGTATCTGTCATTTGTATGCTCCTTGGTTTTAACACCAGACATCAATTCTCTGAAGGCTATTAATAATTTTACTTAATTATGATAACAAAATGAAAGTTTTTGTGCACCATTGTGGGAGAGTAGAGTGTGCCACTCCACTATATTTAGACCAGAGCCTCTGGCTATTCCTACTGAAACTCTGACCTCTATTCCATTGCATTCCAAGACAGCAAATGAACCAGTAGAAAAGTGGCAATATTTTTTTCTACTTTGTTCTCTTTGCTTCTTATGAATATATACCCCCCCCACACCGGAAAGTGGAGTCTCCAGAGGTTATGTAACTCTCAGAAAGTAGCCATCCTTTCATCCTGATGAAACATGAACTGACCATTTTTTCATTGTTCACAAATATTTGTTCTCACATGGGGGACTTTAGATCTTGAAATCTCCTCTAACTATGATGCAATGGAGAAAGTGCTTTGGAGATTTGAGAATACCACAAACCTCCTGAATATTTCCAAAGGGAGTTATTAGAATGCCAACTAAGTTAGGCAAGGGAAAATGCCAGAATTGTGTAAGGGATAAATGTGCCACACTGTGTTAATTCTGAATTCTAACACAAAAACCCTACCAGTGAATGAGATAATAGAACCCTATTTAAAAGCATATTTATTGGTCAAAAGTAAATAGAAGGTTAAGAAAAAGTTTATTTATATCTTGTAATAAAATAGAGGGAAAAATATGTAGCTAAATGATAAGGGAATATATATATATGTATATATATGAAAGGAATATATACATATCTAAAGCAGGGCCAGGATGCGGGTGAGGCAAGTGAGGTACTTATCTCAAACGCAAAATTTACCAGGGTGCTAAAAATCTTAATAAACATAAATAATATTTTAATGCAATATTTTTTCAGATGAAAGTTAATATAAAAATTATGAACAAAATATCAGATTTTTAAAATAAAGACATCAACATGACAGATGTTTCCTTTTGCCTCAGATTCCAATATGGCTCAGCATGACACTATTAATGATCTTGACTTTATTTAAAATTTGGTGTTTATTTTGTTCATCATGGCTTTTTAAAATTTTAAAATTAACATCATTAATTTTAAAATTAATTATTAAAAGATTTTAAATTAATTATTAATTTTAAAATTAATATTATTTAATCTCTATTGCTAAATTTTTTGGTCAGTCCCTTAAATTTTGCACTCAAGGCAAGTGCCATACTCACCACTCTAGCTTCACTATCGTTCTGGCCTTGACAGCATGTGGCCAGAAAGCAGTCAGTAATGCATATGTACCTTTCAGCATATTGCTGGTGATGAAGACATATACACAGAGAATAAAAATAATGCTCATGAACAACTTCAAGGTATAATTCTTCTTAGATAAAATGGAATATTAAAAAATACTCAACTATTCCAAAAGAAGGAAGGAAAGAGAGTGCAAAGGAACAAAGAAGAAATGGGACAAATAGAAAACAAATACCAATTGTGGACACAAACTCACATATGAACAGTTATGCAAAATGTAAATGTACCAAACATGCCAGTTAAAAGAGATTTTCAGGTTGTATAAAAAAGCAAGATCTAAGTATATACTGCTTAAAAGATATCAGTTTTTAAATATAAAGGCACAGTTTAAGGGTGGAAAGTGATATACCATGTGTGATGGTTAATTTTATGTGTCAACTTAACTGGCCATACTCTTGAGTAAGATCTCAAGATTTTACTTGACTTCTAGTGTGTCTGTGAGAGTGTAGGTATAAGACTAGTATTTGAATCGGTGCACTCAATAAAGTACATTGCCCTTCCCAATGTGGGTGGCATCATCCAATCTATTAAGGGCCTGTAAAGGGCAGAGGAAGGAGGAATTTGCCCCTTCTTCCTTGGTTCACTGATTGAGCTGGAACATTTCATCTCATTCTTCTCTGGCCCTTGAACTGGAATTTATGCCATCAGCTCCCGTGATTCTCAGGCCTTTAAATTGCAACCACATATAAAAACAACAACAACATCAAGTTGGATTTAACTGTTCTGATCCATAATTAACTTTTTATTTTAATAATCTTCAATAGAAAAACAAAAAGTTCTTCATCTTTGTTTTAGCTGAGTAGAGTAAGAGTGAATAAACAACAAGTACCAAGCTCATGATACATCTTTTCACGTCCTAGTTAGGTCACTTTCCTTTGAGGAAATGGTTTGCCCTACACCAAACGGTTATTTTCTCTTTAAAGGCTGTTTCGCTAAACCTCCTTCTATTCTTTTTTGTGGATACTCTAGTGATTACAATACTCATCTTTAACTTACCACAGTCAATTTAAATTATTATTCAAGTATACTTCATGAAGTATGTTAAATATTTTACAAAAATATAAATTTTTATCCTCCTTTAAGTCCTTTGTGCTATTGTTGTTATCTATTTATCTTCTACGTAAGTTATAAGCCAAATAGTACTTTAGTTTTTATTTAAGCAGTTAATTACCTTCTAAAGTAAATAAGAAAATATAAAAATAGAGTTTTTCCATATTTACACACATTTTTTTTCCTATTCGATTAGAACCTGTTACACCATGGTCTGATTTGTATATTTACTGCTTGGAGTTTCCTGGATATGCGGGTTAATGATTTTATGAAATTTGGGAAATTCTTGGCAGTTTTATCTTTAGCATTTTTGTCCCATTCTCTTTATACTCTTCTTCTGGAATCCCAGTTAAATATATATTTAACTATTTGATATTGCCCCAAAGTGTCTTAAAACTACTCATGTTTTTAAATTTTTTTCTCTCTGTCCTTTACTTTGAATTGTTTCAAATAAGCTATCTTCAAAATCATTAGTCATTTTATTTCCAGTGTCCAAAATGCTGTTTAGCTCATCCAAGAAACTTCTTTTGATTTCAAATATTGTTCTTTTTAGTTCTAGCATATCTATTTATATTTAGGGTTTGCATTTCTCTCCTAAAATCCTCATCTCCTTATCCATTTATCCTGTGAAATATATTTATAATAGTTTTCTAAAGTCCTTGTATCACAATTCCATCATATGGTTAATCTGATAATTCCATCATATATTTCAACTGATAGTTTGTCTATCAATATTTTTCTATTAATTATGAGATATTCTTCCCTGTCTTATTTTCTTGGCATAACTTCCAGTTTTTTAAATGACATTCTTAACACTCTATGAAAAATTTAGTGGAGGATGAAGAATTATATTTAATTTGATTTTGCTTAGTTTTTCAGAGAGTTAAACCCTTTTTCTCCGTCCAGAAATTAAAATAAGGATCTAACCATTCAAATTTCTTCAAAGGTCTAGTTGAACTGGGGCTTGGAATCATCTTTAATTGTATTGAATTTAGCTCAGATTAGTTTTACCTCCCACATCTGCCAAGTGCCACCAAAGAAATGATATCTTTGATCTTGTTGGTATTTGCAGCTGGGAGGTGTTTGTGCCACATTTCAGGCAGTTTTGTTTCCCTTAGGATTCAACTCTGTAGATACCAACATCCAACCACTACAATAATGTCTGAGAATGTGAAAATTCCCTCTGATTTTCCTTTCTTACTCCACTGCCCCTTTTCTGAGCACATTATTGATATGGGTGTCAGTGGGGGTAGAGGAGAATTTTATAACAGTGAGCTATTTATTTTTGTGTTTGGAGCCTCTTTTAGATTCTAATCTGCCTACATCTCATGTGTGATTAAAAGTTCAGCTTGGTTTTGCTTTCATCCCTACAAAATAGCTCAATCTATGGCAGATCACCCCTCCATCTGCCTAGATCTAGTCTAGATATTTGCCCACAGATAGATTTCTGCTCAACTATACAGGACTGTCTCTCTCTGGAGTTCAATATGGTAAGTCTTCCTTGTTTTATCCACTCTTTGATAGCCTCATAGAAAAGTAAAATTTTTATTTTGTGCTTTTCTTATTGGTGATAATATATGAGCAACATTCTTCTACAAACTAACCAGAATAGATGGTCTTTATTCTCATGGTTGGTTTTTGAGAATAAAGTTATTTTGATGTTTATAATATTTTCCATTTTTTCTTTGGTTATTGACTAATATTTCAATGGCCCATATTTCCTTCTGAGTATGTATCTATTTCATATTCACTTATTAACATTCTTTATGTATTAAGTGAATTAACATTTTGTCATTTATATCAATTTCTTAGTTAACAGCCTTTTATTTTCATTTTTAGGCATGGATACTCCCCTGTACTATCCTGTGGTAGGAAGGGAACACTCAATTCAATTTCCATGCAATCCTCTACAATTGTGCAGAAAATAATCTGTACATTCATGTGTGGGGTGCATTTTTCATCACTCTTTTAATTTTGTCTACACATATAATTTATAACACGTCAAATGTAACTATTTTTCTATTTTTATGTTATACTTCACTGACTTTTTCATCTCCAAGATCATAAAACTATTATCCTGTATTTTATTGCTGTTTTTGATATTGTTTTGTTTTCCAAAGAAACTGTGAACATATAAACATGTTCTTCTAGGACCTTTTTTTTCGTCTATAGTTCATATCAAATATGCTCATGTAAAACTAAAGTTTACAAAAAAACTAATTGGAGAGAAAGGCAATAACGTAAAAGGCATATCATTCTCCAGAGCTCAGGCCATGGCTAAGTGATGGGTTCCTTCAGTCGGGAGCTGGTAACATGGCTTCTCGTATTCCCAGTCTCCCGATTGTTGCAGGGACAGATAACTGGGCAGGTTAATTTTATTGACAATTATGTGGGAGGTTTTTTGCAATTTGTCAGGAAGCCCAGCATAGAGAATGGTTTTCTACCCCTTAAAAGACTACAAGTATGTAATTACCTGCATTGAACTGCATTATATTAAAAATAACCAGTGATTTATGCAATCTCCAACAAATTTGTAGTACCAATTAACTATCACTGTCATAATCAGAGTGAAATCAACTGAGGGCAAGGTTTAATGTCCAGGGAAAGTATGTAAAAACCCATTCGTAATAATCATGAAGCTCTGAAAAAACTCAAGTAAAATAATTTCATGACATTTTTCCATAAAATCAATTATCTTCCTTTCTTATCTCTACCAAATTTTTGAGGGAAAAAAATGAGAAAATATATACAGAGGGTGCCAAAAAGAATGTATACACATTTTTAAAAAGGAAAAAACTATTAAGATTGTAATATTCAATATGTACCATAACAAAAGATGAATACAAGTCACGTTTCACTTTTGCAATTAAAAGAAGTGCTCAAAGTAGTTACCATCAGCGTCCAGACACTTCTGATTACGGCGAACTACTGATTGAGCAACGTTGATCAAAGTGTCCACTTGTATAGATTTTTTGGCACCCCCAGTATGTGTATATAGAGACTTTTTCAAAAATATTTATGCAGTGTAACACTTGACTCTCAATGATGTTTTGCAGCTTATTTATCTCTGCCCAGAATCTTGATGATGATGCCTGAAGCTATAGAAGAAAAACTGTGAATGATTGACTCTCTTGCCTAAAATATTAAGAGGAACGCTTACTGCAATTAGAATAGAATAAAACTCTTATTTCAGCCTAAAAGACTTTAGTAATTTGAGCCTAACAGTCAGTTAAAATTTAACCCGTAAATCTCTCACACTTACTCATTATACATCAACCACTCGTGTTTTATATTCTTTAAACATACCAAATTTATTCTCTCATTGTACATAACTCTGCCTCATTGTTTACAATAATACCTGACAAATGGGAGGCATTCAAGTAAAAACAATATTTGTTAAATGTGTAGTTTGCAGCCAAATTCCCCCTTCTTGGCTTATAAAAATACATTCAGCAGAACACATGCCGACTCAATAACCTCTTCATAGAAGATTTCACTTCCTGATTGCGAAGGGTGTAAATCACAGGATTCATCAGTGGAAGGATGACTGTGTGAAAAAAGGAAACCACCTTGTCAGCTGGGAAGGTCTTGAAGGGGCGAGTGTAGATGAAGATGGCAGGTCCAAACATGAGAAGTATAATAATGACATGAGTGGTGCATGTGGAGAGAGCCTTGTTCTTGCCCTCAGAGGAGGACCCACGTACACGGCAGACGATGACTGAATAGGAGGCCAGAAGCCCCAGGAAGCACAGGAGGGTGAGCAGGCCACTGTTGAAGACCATCAGAAGCTCCACCACAAAGGTGTCTGTGCAGGCCAGCTTGATGACCTGCGGCACATCACAGAAGAAGTTTTCCAGCTGGTTTGGGCCACAGAAGGGCAAGCGGAGGATGAGGGCTACCTGGATAATGGAGTGGATAAAACCCCCAAGCCACAGAGCCAACAGCAGGGCATAGCAGGCTCTAGGGTTCATGACAGTTGAATAGTATAAAGGACGACATATGGCGATGTAGCGGTCAAAGGCCATCACAACAAGGAGTAACCCCTCCCCTCCTCCAAGGAAGTGCAAGAAAAAGAGCTGAGTGATGCAGTCTCTATAGGAGATCACTTTTTTCTCAGAGAGGAAGTCCACCAGCATCCTGGGAGCCACAATGAAGGAGTAGGATGCATCCAGGAAGGCCAGGTTGCCCAGAAAGAAGTAGAGGGGGGCTGTGAGGCCAGGGTCTAATTTGATGGTGACAATCATGAGGAAATTTCCAGGGAGGATAGTGAGGTAGAAAAGTAAGACTAGCACAAAGACCAGGAGCTGAATATTTTGAGATTGGGTCAGACCAAGGAGGATGAATTCCTTCACCACTGTGCTATTTTCTATCTCCATCTCCTCTGCCTACAGAACATCAAGGAGTAGAGAGTTTATTTCTGTCTCTGCCATCTAGATCATAGTTCTTCTCTAAGTAAAAGCAGTGTACGCCCTATCTATGTTATACCCTCACTCTCCCACACCTTAAATCTTTTCTGCCTTTATTTTTCTACATTATATAACTGTCAAACACCCTGGTCTTGAAGCCACATTCTTTTTCTGCTTCAGTCCTGTGCTTCTATTTAACTGTTCTCTCATGTGTGAATCTGGAATGCCCCTGCCCTGGATTTATGATTTGCATTAGGCATATGAACATTTTTCTGATGAAGAAAAAACTTAAGCATAATTATCAAGTTCTTCAGGTTTTTATTTGAATGGGGGGGTGAGGTGGGGGTTGACAGTAAAAAGAAATGACACAGCTTTTTAAGGTAACAGATTTGTTCCATACCTTGATTGTAATGCTACTTTGTCTATTTATTTGTCAAAATTTATTGAATTATTGAACTATATAGAAATTGGTACATTTACTCTATGTAAGTTACACCTTACACATGTTGACCTAAAAAGCTAAAAAAGAAAACTATTTACTTGAAATATTCCATTTTGCTGTATAGACTATCAACCCATCAACCTAGTCGAAATAAAAAGCATTTTAATCAATGTGGAGAACTTAAGATCTGAGGCTGATCTGCACAGTCGTCCCCAAATCAGTAATGTGCTCACCAAACAAATATATTTTATTGGTATGAAAACAATAATAGTAGAGTTTCTATACATATGTTATTATATCCCATTCTTTGAAGTTTATTTTTTAAAGTTTTATGGTTTGTATAGAATCATGATATAATTGAATATAAAATATGCAAATAATATATATATGTTGCTTGTGCATGCTCAAAATGGTTTATTATCAGATGAAAAATTTTTAAAACTTCAGGCCCTTGAACTACAGCAAAATACTACAGTGTGAGATAAAACAATATTTCACAGATTTCAATTACATGGCACACTTGTTTTTTAATAGTGTTGTGGAATGTGCAGTGTAGAGAAGAGGGGAAAAAACGATCCACTCACTTTAACTGTAAGAGGAGACAGAATAAAAGAGAAGGAAGAGAAAAACAATAAAATACCAAATCAAGAAAATATTTACAATGATTCGTCTATCAAAACATCAAAATATCTGCTTTTTGTATGTCTAAACTGAAATATATTAACTAATAACAGAGGTTTCTGTGTATAGTCAAAACTGTGAATTATGAAAAAAGTATTTGACATCACAAAGGCACATGTATGTGTGCATACGTGCCCATGCACACACCAGCACACGCACTGAAGCATAAAAATTTACCAATGGCACCATCCAAATTAGCTTTTCCATTCCCTTCATCTTTTCTTTCTCCTCATTTTTTCTTTTTCTTTTTCCCTCTTCCTTCCTTCCTTCCTTCCTTCCTTCCTTCCTTCCTTCCTTCCTTCCTTCCTTCCTTCCTTCCTTCCTTTTCTCTCTTTCTTTCTATCTTTCCTTTTTTTCTTTCCTCCCTTCTTCCCTCCCTCCCTTCTTTTCTTCTTTTCTTCCTTCCTCCTTTACTTAGGCATTCATTAGCTTCAATATTTATCATTCCTTCTATGCATAAAACCTTCTGTTAGAAAGTAAATCAGGAATCCCTCTCTACTTACTCCTCAGTAGTGTGCATCTTCCAGGCCATTATAATATTGGTTATTTCACACTCTTTCAAACAGTAAGGCTGTCTTTAAGACATAGAAGAAACCTTTAAGTACCTCTAAGAGTAAGAGTTGCAGGCTCATCCACTGTGCCTTCTGTTTTATTTCCATCATGCATTTCTGTTCTTGTATTGACTCTTTAACAGATGGGATTCATTACAATCTAACATCCCTCACTTCTTTCAGTTAATATGTGAGCTGTAAATTTAAGACCAAGTATGAACATCCCCAAGACAATTGGTCTTTTGATAAAGGCTGTATATATTCCCAATAAAATAATTCTAAATATCAGGAGGAACTAGATCTATAACACTTAAAATGGATAAAAGATGTTGCTGTATTTTGAATTCAAATCTCATATATTAGTCTTTTTCTACTGTAATTCTGACCATTACATCCCAAGACAGCAGATGTCCTACCTGAAGAGTTGTAAGATGTTTTCATTTATTTCTTCTTTTTGTTCCTTATTAATATGAAGAATGACAAAAACATTTACCTCTCTAGCAATCTAACACTGCTTTCACAGCAGGCATCACCTCCTAACAGAAGGGTTATTCCTGCCTTTGTTCTTAAATATCTCTCGTCACAGAGGGGCCTCTTTCATTTTTAAATACATAACCAATTTGCTATGCCTCTGAAAATATGCTTTGGGAATTTGAAGGCTAACAAAGCTATAGAACACTTTCAATGGGAATTATTAGAATACCAACAAGATATAATCAAAGATTTCGATTAGTGATCTAATCTAAATTAGGTACAAATACACAAATATATCAGTTGAAAAGACACTATCACTTGTGGGGTCTAAAATCAACATTCCTTCAGTGACAGAGATAATGGAATGGAAAGCATCTTTATTAGGTCTGGTGAATAGAAAGCCAAGGGAGGTGATTTTACATTTTACACTGCAATTCAAAAGGAGAAAACTAGTATAATTGATAGGATATCATTAAAATATCAAGAAAGGAAGTGATGTGGTCAAGTAGGTGGTAAATTAGTTAGATTCAACATATTTCTGGTGACTAAGAGATAGGCAAAAAGAAAACAAGTGATGCTTACAAAGACTACTTTTTATAATCCTTCTTAGATAAAAAGAACTGCATGTTGTAAGACTGTCAATTCCTCTGCTGAAGATGTCCTCCAAAATACGGGTAGATCCTAGTGCTGTGGTCTTGGTTATTTGTCCTTTTTCATTTTAGGAATAATTGCTTCATATGCTCTGCTAAAGCAATGATGAGGAACTATTTCCTTTCCAATTAAATATTATTGAACAGAAGAAAAATAATTAAGAGTCATGGTAGAAGGCAACATAATTTAAATTTTTGTAGATTTGATTTTGTTTTAAAGAAATTTTCTTACAATTTAAAAAATTAAAATACTTGCAATAAAACATTGTAAATACCTACAATGCATAATCAAGCATACTTCATTCTAATTTATGTACAGTTCAGAGAAAGAGAAGTAGGGGGAGTGGAAAATGGAAAAATAGAGGCAGAAATAGATAAACGAAGTTATAAAGACAAAATGATAGATAAAAAGGGAGGGAAAATTAAAGAACAGGAACAAATGCAAAGACAGAATTAGTAAACTGGGAAATGAACACGAAAAGACAGAGAGACATAGCAATGCTTATTCTGTAAAGCCATATATGAAAATAAACTCGACTAATAAATAAAAGAAATTTATTTAAAAACATGAAATATGTGGAGAAACGTGAGGAGAAAAATCCGCACTTTGGAGTATTTTACAGTCTTTATTGCCACCAGACTTTGGAAATATGATTTTTTTTCACAACTGTAACATTATCTGAGATGTTGCTTCCTAAATTTTGCCACAATACTTAAAATAAAATTAACCTGATGATCCAAAGTAGTCCACAGAATGTAGACTTCTTATTCCTACTGGGAAAATTTTTTTTTTTTTGACCACTAGGTTTCTTTTTTTTTTTTTAAATTAGTTTCAGGTGCACAAGACAAAGTAATACTTAGACGTTTATCATTTATATCCCTCACACTGTGTGAACCCCCCCTCCCCCATCCACTGTCCCTCTGACATCGCACAGAGCCATTACATTTCCACTGTCTCTATTCCTAATGCTGTACTCCGCTTCTTGTAACTATATACATTATATATATATACACACATATATATGTGTATATATATATATAAAATTGTAGTTGACATTCATTATTGTTCAGCTTCAGGGTCAGGTGTACAGTGCAGTGATCAGGCATCTACATCATCCCTGACGTGGTCTCCCTAATGAGACAAGTGTCCATCGGATACCCTACAAAATCTTTACAACATTATTGATTATGTTCCCCAAATTAATTTTCAAAACCCTGTGGCCATCTTGTGGTTACCGACTGTTTTCTAATCCCCTCACCTTCCCCCTTATTCCCACGCCCCCGCCCATCTAGCAACCCTCAGTTTTTCCTCTATGTCTCCAAAATTGTTTCTGATTAGTTCATTCACTTATTCTTTTCTTTAGATTCTGCATATAAGTGAGATCATATGGTATTTGTGTTTCTCTGTCTGACTTATTTCACTTAACATAATGTTCTCTAGGTCCACCCATGTTGTTGCAAATGGTAAGATTTCTTTCTTCTTTATGGCTGCGTAATACTCCATTGTATAAATGTACCACAGTTTCTTAATCCAGTCATCTACCGATGGGCATTTCAGTTGTTTCCATGTCTTGGCTATTGTGTATAGTGCTGCAATAAACATAGGAGTGCATAAAGATTTTTGAATTGGAGTTTTGATTTCTTCGGATAGATACCTAGGGGTGGAATTACTGGATCATAAGGTAGTTCCATTTTCAGATTTTTGAGATACCTCCATACTGTTTTCGATAGTGGCTGCACCAATCTGCAATCCCACCAACAGTGCACAAGGGTTCCCTTTTCTCCACATCCTTGCCAGCACTTGTTGTTTGTTGATTTATTGATGATAGCCATTTTGACTGGGGTGAGGTGGTATCTCATTGTGGTT
The DNA here is from genome assembly GCF_004115265.2 of Rhinolophus ferrumequinum. NCBI lineage: Eukaryota > Metazoa > Chordata > Mammalia > Chiroptera > Rhinolophidae > Rhinolophus > Rhinolophus ferrumequinum. The sequence continues at coordinate 71,241,527 of NC_046289.1, forward strand.
TTTACTTGCATTTCTCTGATGGTTAGTGAGGTTGAGCATTTTTTCATATGTCTGTTTGCCATCTGTATGTCCTTTTTAGAGAAATGTCTCTTCATGTCCGCTGCCCATTTTTTAATTGGGTTGTTTTTTTGGAGTTGAGTTGAGTGAGTTTTTTATAAATTTGTGATATTAATCCCTTATCAGATATATAATTGGCAAATATCTTTTCCCATTCAGTAGGTTCCCTTTTTGTTTTATTGATGGTTTCTTTTGCTGTGAAAAACCTTTTTAGTTTGATGTAATCCCACGTTTACTTTTCCTCTTACTTCCCTTGTGCGAGGAGATATATCAGTAAAAATCTTACTCTGAGTAATGTCTGTGAAGTTTCTTCCTATATTTTCTTCTAGGTATTTTATGGTTCCAGATCTTACATTTAAGTCTTTAAGCCATTTTGAATTTATTTTTGTATATGGTGTAAGGAGGTGGTCCAGCTTCATTTTTTTGCATGTGTCTGTCCAGGTTTCCTTACTGGGAAAAATTTATAATTTTAGACAATCTTAGAGCTAAAATCATGAACCAGGCTGTAATGTGGTGTTAGTAAGGTAGCACTAAATGAGACAAATAAAGATTTCTATTCCTGGGGTTTTACATTCTAATGCATGGCAACAGACAAGAAAGAAACACAACAGAGAGTGACTATTTGATAGTAATGATTGCTATGATAAAAATATAACAGAGTGACATACTGGAAACAGATGGGGGAGAAGACTGTCGTTTTAGGTGATCTGGGCAGGGGGAGCTTTTAGAGGTGACATTTCAACTGAGATTTGAATGTTTAGAATAAGCCTACTATGTGAAGATTGGAAGGAAGAGCTGGTAAAAGGCGATGAAGCAGGAAGCGTGGGATGTTGTACTGAGAAGCAGAAAGGAGGAGAAAGAAGCAGAAAGGCCAGTGTGGTAAGATAGTAGTGGACAAATGGAAAAAAAAAAGTATAAGGCATGATAGAGGCCAGATATAAAGGCCAGATATAAACCAAATGGCAATTGGTCTTCACTCTATTTGAGATATTGTAAGCAGAGGAGTACCATTGCATGACCTACATTTTAAGAATATCATTCTGGTTACTAGTAAAGAATGGGTTATAGAAGGCAAAGAGTGAAAGCAAGGAGACCAGTTAGGGAGCATTTGAAGTACTATGGTATAAACAAGAGATGACGATAGGTTATACTAAGAGGTAGAACAGTAGATGAAGGAAATAATTTATACCAAGGCTATATTTTGGTGAAATAGTCAAGAGGACTTGTTTATAGTCTGGATATGAGAGGTGAGAAAGCAAGAATAACTCTTGGGACTTTGAATGGCATAACTCAGTGGATGGTTTTTTACAAAGCTGAGGATAAGTAGGAAAGGTAAGATTGGAAGTTAGACCTTATGCTTTAAACCTAATTGGTTCCCCAGTGAAGTCCTGTTCCCCTTCCTCAATAAAATATTTAAAAATAATAATAATAAAATACATAAATAAAAGGTATTTATTTTTGAATAATATATTAATATGTTTCAATAATAATTTGTACAATGAGAATTCTCCTTCCCATCTCAGTCCACATATGTCCATTTCTCCCCATGTCTCACAACAGAAAGTTGATATTAATTTCTATTGTGTCCTTCAAGAAATTATATCTATTTATAAGCAAACATGAATATATTCTTGGTTATATTTCTTAAAATATAATTGATATACATTAAAATGCACAGGTAAGTGTTGGACGTGGTAACTTCTGTCAAATATATGCGCTCAAGGAACCACTATCCCAAGCAAAATGTATAATATTGCCATCACTCCAGGAAGTGGGTTTGTGATCCTTATCATCCTCCCCCGCAACCAACACCAGAGTGAACAACCACTTTCCAAAAATAGATTAGTTTTACTTTTCATTTGGATTTTATCAAAATAGAATCATGTAATATGTATTCTATTTTATCTGGCTTTTAAACTCAACGTTATAATTTTGAGATTCACACATGTTGTTGCATTATCTGCAGCTGTTACTTTTAATTACTGAATAATGTTCATATATATATACATATATATATAATTCAAATATTTTATTTTGCTAATACAAACAGAACTGTAATGAATACACACACACATACATGTATATACATACACAATTATCTTTATATATATATATATCTTTGCATATAAATATATGTCTTTGTGTGTGTATGTATATATGCACATACATATCTTTGTATGTATATGCATATTTTTGTATGTGTCTCTACACACACACACATAATCTTTGTATATATGTATTACTATTTCTGTAGAATAGATTGAATAGATTCCCAGATGTGTAACTCCTGTGATCAAAGGGTTTACACATTTCACATTTTGATAATTATTGTCAAATGTCCTCTAACATGACTCATAATTCACACACCCAGAGTGTCTTTTCCCCCCACTCTCTCAATAATCTGATAGGTGAATTGGTTTTTATTATTAAGTTTATTAGGGTGACATTGGGTAGTAAAAGTACATAGGTTTCCACGCAATGTGATATATAGATGATATATTACAGAATTGTACCTGAAATCTATGTAACTTTGCTAACAATTGTCACCCCAATAAACGTTAATTTAAAAAAAAGTGTATAGGTTTCAAGTGTCCATCTCTTTCTTTCTTTTTTTTTTAATTTTATTTTTTAAATTTACTGGGGTAACAATTGTTAGTAAAATTACATAGATTTCAGGTGTGCAATTCTGTATCACATCATCCATAAATCACACTGTGTGTTCACCACCCAGAGTCAGCTCCCCTTCCATCACCATACATTTGATCCCCCTCACCCTCATCCCCCCCCCCCCAACCCCCTTACCCTCTGGTAACCACCAAATTACGTTCCCCAGATTAATTTTCAAACCCGTGGCCATCCTGTGGTCACCGACTGCCCTCCAATCCCCTCACCCTCCTCCCCACCCCCCACCCCTCCCGCCCATCTAGCAACCCTCAGTTTTTCCTCTTTGTCTCCAAAACTGTTTCTGATTAGTTCATTTCTATAATATATCATCTATATATTGCACTGTGTGTTCACCACCACCCACCTTCTTTATCAGGCTCTTACGGTCTGATCCACTGAGAGGGGCACTGAGAAGCGGTGAGACAACTGAGTCAATTACATGGAAGGGTGTAGTATCAAGGATAGAAGCTCCTGGGGGCTCTGAATAAAACACTTTCTTTCCCTTCTGAGGTTTGCTGAGGCAAGTTCATGCCTGTTCTGCAGGGCAGTGGGAGAGCGCTCTGCCTGAACATAGGATCATATGTCTTGGGCCGTTTCCCTGATGACTGATGAGGTTGTGCATCTTTCCATGAGCTGACCAATGATTTGTATATCTTCTTTTCTGAAGTATATTTTCAAATCTTTGGCCTATTTTTTACTTGGAGAGAAAACAAGATTAAGAGATTCCAAATTTTCCTCCCACTGTGTGATTTTCTTATTAATTTAATACTGGTATATTTTGATGAGAAGTAATTTTTAAAAATTTAAGGTTAATTTATCACTCTTTATGTTTATAGCTTCTTTTGTGCTATCTAAGAAATGATTGCTTATCCCAGGTATGTGAGAAAACATATTCTTCTATGTTTTCTTCTAGAAGCTTTATATTTCTAACTATTACACTTAGATCCTATGATTCAACTCAAATGAACTGTATCTGTACAGTGAGATAGGGATCCAAGTTCATTATTTTCCATATGAATATTCAGTTGCTTTAGTTTCATTTGTTTAAAACTGTTTCTGCAGTGAATTATACTGGCATCTTTGATAAAAATCAAGTTACCATTTATGTGAGTCTGTTCCTGCACAGACTCACATAAATATTATTTTGGTCAATCAGTCTATTTGTTTATCCTTACCATCAATACCACACTGTCTTGGTTGCTGTAGTTTTATAACAAACCTTGAAACCAGATAGAAGTCCTCTAATTCTTCTTCATTTTCTTTTGTTATTCTGTATCAGATGAAAGCAGCCTTACAGTTATGCAAAAACAAATATTTAAACGATAAGTATTGTATTTCCTGAAATAAACTGAGTATTGAGGACAAGTTGTTCCAGAATCATCAACTCTGAAACATGTCGTAGTAAAACTATAGAACTTTAAATGTAAAAATTTCTATGGACCTCCAAACAAACAAAAAAAATTACCTGCAAGTGTTTTTTCCTTTCAGGTTAACATCAGACTTCTTTCAATAGCAACATAGAAAGTTGGTTTAAAAAGTAGAGCAATATTTTCAAAGAACTTACAGAAACTATACTACGAGGATTTTATATTAAGCCAAGCTGTCAAGTCTCAAGTCAGTTTTAAGATGCGCTAACCAAGAAACTCCTAGGCATCAGCTTTTCCTGTTTAATGCACTACAGGACATATTATTATAGCTGTAATTAAATCATTGAAGTAGAAGCAGTAGAAGCAGTATAAAAGTAAAATTAAGATAATTTTCAGCACAATAGCATGAGTTGAAGAAGAGAAAAAAAAGTATGTACTAATTTTATCATGGCTCATAATATGTACCTAATAGATTTACCTAAGAATTCCAGAAATTATTTTATTATATAAGACATAAATATAAACTGTAGAAATGTGCTTTCTAATGTGGTAGCCACCAGCCAAATGTGACTATTAAGCACTTGACATTGGCTATGAACTGAAGGAATAAATTTTAAATTTAATTAATTTAAGTAGCTACCGTGTTGGATAGCATATCTCCAAGTAATGCGAGAACCTTAATTCATTTAACTTAAATAATATTCTAATTTATTTGCTATTTTTCATGCTAACCTTTCTCTTTTTTTTGGTGTTCTCAAGAGTCCCCAAGCCTGTAACAGCCTTGGGGAGAAATAACCTTTTGATGTATAAAAACCAATAAAATTTTGGTGTTATATCTGTGGCAATAACCTGTTAAAACTGATAACCACCAAAGTTAAAAGTAAATCAATATCCTCAGCATCTTCTAGAAAAACATAAAGACTTCAGTACATTTAACTCCAATCACACTAAGTCTTGACTTAAATGTTGTTTTCATGTTCTTACTTTTTCTAAACTTCAGAGCTTTGTTTGTTGTTGTTGATAGTTCATACAGTAGATGTTTATTTATGTTTACCCACATACTTGCCATTCTTTTTCTCTGTCATCTCAAACCTCCCAGCTGTGATCACTTTCTTGTTTCAAGTATATCTTTTAAAAAATCGTAGTTGATTGTCTGCTAGTAACAGTTTATTTCTGTTTTCCTAAGGATGTTTTTATATTATTTTCAGAATTGATGATGATTTTCTCCTTGAACATTGATCACACTTTTTTATTGGTTTACATTTTTGCTGTTAAAGTCAGCTGTTAGTTACCCTAACTGCCTTTCCCTTGAGGGTAATCTCTGCTTTTTCTTCTTTTTTTCTTTTTTCTTTTTTAGTTTCAGGTGTATAAAACAATGTAATAGTTAGACATTTATACCCCTCACAAAGTGATAACCCCTCCCAATCTACTACCCTTCTGACATTGTATATAGCTGTTATAATACCATCGACTATCTTTCCTATGCTGTACTCCACATCCCGTGACTATATATATGTGTGTGTGTGTGTGTATATATATATATATATATATATATATATATATATATATATATATATATATATATTTGATTATAGTTGACACTCAATATTATTCAACTTCAGCTTCAGGTGTATAGCACAGTGGTCATGCATCTACACAGTCTATGAAGTGGTCTCCTTAATAAGTCCAGTACCCACCTGGCACCCTACATAATCTTTAACATTATTGATTATATTCCCCATACTGTATTTCGTATTCCTGTGGCTATATTGTGACTACTAATTTGTACTCTCTAATCCCTTTACCTTCTCCCCCATCCCCAATCCCCTCCCATCTAGCAAGCATCAGTTCCCCCCCCATATCTCTGAGTCTATTTCTGTTTTGTTTGTTTATTTATTTTGTTCTTTAGATTCCACATGCATATAAGTGAGATCATGTGATATTTGTCTTTCTCAGTCTGACTTATTTCACTTCAGATGCTTTCAACATCTGCTCAGTTGTCTTTATTGATCTGCAGTTCCATTATGATGTGTGCATTTTTTAAAAATTTATCCTACAGATATTTTGATGGGATTCCTGAGAATGGAGATTGGTGTCTTTTATTAGTTTGGGAAATTTTCCAACATTATCTCTTCAAATATTGCCTCTGCCAAATTTTGTCTATCCTCTCCTTCTGAAATGACGATGGGGTATATGTTAGAACTTCTCATTCAGTTCTCAATGTCTCTTAACCTCTCTTCATTCTTTCTATTCCATTTTTGTCTCTGCCCTACATGGTTGATAATTTCCTCATTTCTATATTTTAAGTTACTATTTCTCTCTGGATGTGTCTAATTTTCAATTAAACACATTGAATTTTCATTCTGAATCCGAAGTTCTCTTTTTCTTATAATTTTCCTGTTCATTTTTATAGTATCCTTCTCCTTATTCATATTTCCTACTCTTTTTTTATTTCTCCCAAAATACTAAATATACTTAATTTATATTTTGTAGATCTGTTGTGATTCTTTCTGTTGTTTTCTGTTCTCACAGAGCCTTGCTTTCTTGGTGTTCATTGATGTTTGACTGTAAGCTCTTATTTCTTCAAAGTTTATCTATAGAATACTTTGAGTTCTAGAATAAAGGATATTTGTGTTTTCTGCTTTTAGGAGGCATTACAACTCTAGAACCAGAAACTGTGAACAAAATTATCAGCTAGCAGTGATTCAGAATATTCAATAGTGTAAATTCAAACTCAAAAAATATATGAGCCCACTTATATTAATAGTTTATAATCCTTTTTCTCTTTTTAGCCTTTTGGATAGTGCATTTTTAAAAATCCTTGACCCTGAAAATATATTCTTTGAGACCTCAGCCTGGTGTATAATATATCCTTGGGTGAGCTGGGCTTTATCTCCTAAGCATCTCAGTTTTTACCACCAGCACTTGTGGCCTTGAAAACAAAACACAAGTCCTCACAGTAAAAGCGGATTTCTCTGGGTTCCGAATTTCATTTGATTTTTAGATTCTCAGTATTCTACACTATCTTTTTTTTTTTTGCCAGCTCATTAAAGTATTTCAAAAAATGTTTATTCATGTGTATTTGTGTTTAGTGAGAGGTTCAGTAAAGCTATCTAATGTGCCACCTGATCGAAAAGGAATGCAACTCTATAGTTTCTACGTTGTCAAGGCATGTAGCTGCTCATACTGTTCATGACAATCTCCATATTAATTTCAGTCTTAGATTTAGTTTAGATTTACTAGTCAGTGCCCATTCTAGTTTCTCTGTCTCCATATAATTGAAGTTTGTTCTGATAGTTTCTTCAAAAGGATTCTTAGAAACAAAATTCCACAATTTTTGTTTAATGTTCAAAATTGTTTCTAACTTTTTAATTTAAATGCCAGTTTTGCTAGACATAAAATCTGAGATTTACACTTTTCTGAAGAATTTTGTACCTTTTGTTCCACCTCACCTGCATTTACTTAGTGATAGTTCATTATATTGTGTAGCAATTCAAGGTAGGCAAACTAGCCTGCTGCCAATGGATCTGCGTGGGTAAGACTTCACAAACTTTGTTAAAGAAAAACCCCAATCCCTGAGGAAAAGGAGATTGCCGGTAATATTTTGGAATTTTTCATATACTTCATATATTTTTAATTTTTAATGAACATATTTTAATAAAAATTACAAGAAAACTTTATTTTTGTTTGCATAATAAAGATGTTTTTTTTACCAGCTGTAATAGTAAAGTCCATCTTGTTAATACTGAGATTAGGAAAATGCTATTAGATGAGTGGAACTTGAATTTTAAAATCTCAGGCAGATCAGTGAGTAATTGAAAGTATACTCATTATCTGGAGCTAAAGATACTAACTTACTCAATTCAGATATTGCTGATATTGAAAACAGAAGTTCAACAGCAGGTTGGGAGGGAAGGAGAAATAGAAGAGACTGAAAGAAAAAAAGATTAAAAGACATTTAGAAGTAACGGAGAAGAAATAGGGAAGAGTTACGTGGGGAGAAACAGTCTACCCACATAACTGAGAGCACTGGGTTATTTAGAGACATTAGTGCACATGAAAAGATTATATAGGAGATTAATACCTATTATATCCCTGTTCATTGTCGAAGGCAGAATTTCAAAATCTTGGCACTATTGACATTTGGAGCCAGATAATTTAGGGGATGGAGATAGCTGGGGCATGTTTGACAGCATCCCTGGCTTCTATAGTATACAAAATGCCAATTGTATTCCCCTGTTGTGACTGCCAAAAATATCACCAGACATTGCTAAATGTCCCCGAGAGGCTGAAATTGCCCCCAGTTGAGAACTACCGATCTAAGCCTTTATACCAATTATGTCCTCCATGAATCAAAGTAGATCACTGCTCACCAGCATGACAAAAGTTCCCACTTCTCTATCAATATTAATTCCAGATAGTGTTTCTAATTAAGCAATTCTTCATTACACTACTATTTTTGATGTTTTTTTCCTCCTTATTCCTAGCTTCAATATTTCTGCAAATATACTTCTGTAGTAGCAATATACTGGTGTTTGAAGAGCATATTAAGTCAGCAGTCTCTTTCTCAAGAGCATTAATCTTAGCTAAATGAAGGATAAACGACAAATGAATAGAAGTCTGGCTGGTTCGGATACAGAGAAATAACAATAAGCTGATATAAAATCTAGAAACATAACTCGTTTTTATTATGTATATGTATATCTTGTATGTTAGATTTTTTTCATATTATGTGATAAACTATTAGAGAAGTCTACTGTTTTATTCATTCCAGGCATGAGAAATCAACTCAAAATTTAGGAATCATAATTTCAGTCAATGTATTTGGCTCTTAGAAAAGAAGTCACTGTAATATTGAAGATGAAAGAGGGTTATCATAGGGAAAATTTTCCAAAGAAAAGAACAAACTTTATGCACTATGATTCCATTGTATGTATCTGAGGTGCACTCGGTCTGGCACAAGTTACCTCCTCAATTAATAAATGGAATATAGATAAAGAGTAACCCTGGGATTATTTTCATAACTCATTCACATATGTTTATTTCTGATGCTGAAGGAATCTACTATAATATATATATATATAATATATATATAATATATGATTAAATCATATATATATATATATATGATTAAAGCTGAAAGCACACCAAGTGCTCTCACCCTTTGATGGATAGACACCCTCACTTTGAAACTAAAAAATTAATTTAAGTAAACAAATTTGTATGAACTCAAATATTCTAATCTATCTTTTACATTCTGGAACATAGTTAGTAGTTGGGATCTTAGTGTCAGGGAATAGTAAACTGATCACTAATAAATAATTCACTAGAGGATTATGGGAACCAATATATCTAAGTCTCTTCCGTATGTACTAAAAAATGGTTTAATGGTAAAGAACTCTGAATTAAAGTGCTAACTAAAGCAGCACCCTACTAATTTAATGTTAACATGAGAGGCATAATCGACAAATACAGAAAATACACAAAAATGGCAAAGTGATAATAGTCTTTTAAAAATCACACAGCTAGATGACCATTAATCCCAGTCAACCTAGAATCCCTTCTTCCAAGTCTGCTGTCACTCTGGAAGATGTTAAGTAGAGACTAGCTATAAAAGCCACTAGTTGACTGGAACTTCCTCTGGAAAGAGAGGGGTCTCTTGTAATACGCAAACTACACTCTGCAGTGAATTCATAAATTTTGTTTCCAGGATGTGACAAAAGCATGAGTTCTGTCACCAACAATGTAGAGTGGCTACCAACTGAAGTATCACTTGAAATAGCTTATATAAATGAATCCTCAGTTTCCATCACTAACTCTGGCAAGAGAAAGAGATAAGGACAAAAATAATCTATTTTTACAGTCCCAGGAAGATGGTTTACCAAACACCATCCCACTGGGCTAAGATTGAAACATGACAACAATATTTACTTTGATCACTTAAAGCTACTCATATTCATATGCTGGCCATTTACTTCTTCATATTCATAGTGGACATGTCTCCCAGGTCTTACTTATTTTATTATTTCTCAACACACATTCTCCTTACAGTCAAAACCTCTCCAGAATAGTCACTCAATAAACAATTACTAAAAGTGTGTATTTCAGTTGACCATTATTATGTCATAAATTCTAATTGTGATCTGGCAGAAATTGCAGAGAGGGTGTGAGTACATTTATTTCCATCTCAATTTCTTTGTTTTTTCACCAATTTAAAAAAGAAAAACCTACCGGGATTTTAAGAACTCAGATGAAAGGAGACAGTGAAATCAGCATTATTACCACTGCAAATGCTTCCTACTCCAGGACAATGACCCTCAGAAGGACTGTTGAATATACCATTTATCTTTCACTTTTCTTTACATAAAATATTTCTATTGACCAACTTCCTCATGGCTGTCTTCACTTCCTTGTTTCGCAATGTGTAAATGATAGGATTAAGCAAAGGGAATATCACAGTATGGAATACAGATACCACTTTATCTAGGGAAAAAGAGTCAAACGGGCGAGCATAAATGTAGATGGATGGGCCAAACATTAGTATCACAATGGTCATGTGGGAATAGCACGTGGACATAGCCCGGCTGGTACTCTTACCTGAGCCTGAATGTTTCTTGAGCATGGCCAGGAGGAAGGCATAAGACATTAGGAGAGCAATGAAACACACCACAGAGATAAGACCACTGCTAAAGATCATCACTAACTCCTCTGGGAAGGTGTTGGCACAGGCAATCCGGACAACCTGTGTGATGTCACAGAAGTAATTGTCTAACTCATTGGGCCCACAGAAGGGAAGTTGAACAATGACAGCCACCTGTATTATAGAATGAATGAAGCCCCCTATCCAGGAGAGAGCAACCAGAATACAGCAGAGATGTCGATTCATGATGGTAGCATAGTGGAGGGGGCGGCAGATAGCAGCATAGCGGTCAAAGGCCATTACTGTGAGCAAGAACATCTCCGAGGCTCCAACAAAGTGCAAGAAGAAGAGTTGTGCAATGCACCCGCCAAAAGAAATGATCTTCCTTTCCACAAGGAAGTCTATGAGCATTTTAGGGGCTGTGATGGAGGAATACCAAATGTCAAGGAAGGCCAGATTAGCCAAGAGGAAATACATGGGTGAGGTCAGATGGGGGTCAAGCCTAATGGTGCAAATAATAAGAATATTTCCTGGAAGAATGAGCAAATAGAAGGATAGAAATATAACAAATAGGACTAGTTGCACCTCCCGAGTGTGGGATAGGCCAGTCAGAACAAATTCTGTCACTCTGGTATAATTTGCATGTTCCATATCTTCACTTTTTTTCTTAATATGGCTATGAAAAATAAAGAAATTATAATTACTCGAAATAGCTTTTAACTAGAGTTATATTACTGCTTTCAAAAATCATCAGATGTTCTCTGTCATTAAGAGATTGCATTAGGATATGTTTGGTTGTCCCATTTTATGTCTAATAAACCAAGATAGGGAAAGAGTAAGTGATGACCTGAAAATTAGAAACATTAAAACCATATGAAGTGTGTCACATCTGAAACCAAAATTTCAACTTTTTAATGTTATTAATTTCTATTTTTTATGCAACTCAGCAATGTACTAATCCTCCCGCCAAACATTTACCTTAGTAAGCAATGTGTGTGCTGCTTCTGAGTTTAGCCAAATTTTAGACTGATAGTAAGAGATGCAGCCTGTTCTTTCTAGATTGTTTAGTTGTTGCTGAGAAATCTAACCAACTTGGAAATTTAGTCTTCTAATCTAATATCCAGTATGCTGATCTGGGAGTATTTTAGTTTTAATTTATCAAAGAAATCCCAGGGCTTCATGTATAGTGAACAGACATGTTTTTCCCTTAACCAAAGCCTACACAGCTTAATTCTTGGTAATAGGTAAGCAACAATGGTAACAGGTATACAACAATGCAGGGCCCTATATGAAAATTCTTCTGGCTGTGACCAGATCCCATTACTCCACTGACCATGGATTTTACTCACTGTTTCAGGAAGGCAGGAAGAGGACAGTGATCTGAGAAATGGGTTTGCATGCCACCCCAGCTGACACAGTCTCCATTTCAAGGTGAAAGTGGTAATAAGATTATTGCTAAAATTTTGCTTAAGACATGATATTGAACCTAACTCTACTAGATAGAACAAAACCCTCAAATAAAAATAAGGTAATCATTCACTCTACTAAATATGCTTCCTCTTTTAAGTAATGTAAAAACTGCCACACCGAAGTATTTCTTGTAAGCAACAGCCAATACTAAAGAGTTGCTTCTAGTCTACTGATGCACAATTTTATAATATTGCTTCTCCTCAGGAGGTAAGCATAGGGAAAAAAAAGTTAAGGTTTTATAAAACCAAATAGATTTGATGGTGTCCAATAGTATACTATTGACTGAAGTAATCCAGCGTTTCTTCCTTGGAAACTACTGACTCAGTTTGTGCATACTTTTAACAAACATAGACGTGTAACTTCCAAATCTAATATGTTATTAAAGCATGTATGAGTATCAAAGAATGGCTGGATCATTAAAGTAGGCACACTAAAAAAAAAAGACCTGTGTGTACCAGGAATATGACACAAGAGGCAGAAAAACAAAAACATTCATAAAATTCATTACTGTGGGACTATTTAGTAAATGGGTAAATATTCCCATACTTACGAATAGTCCAGCGTGGGCCTCAGTTAGTTCATCGTGTTACGTAAAACAAGGAAATTTAAAATTCAATTCAGAAAGATTTTAATTGAAAGAAAGATAATGCTGCCAGTTTTTAATCCTCAACTTTCTTAAAAACGTGATTTTTTATCCAGAATGACATAGTTCCTAGGATTCCAGAAATCAATAGTTTTATTGTACTTACCTGAAGAGGGCACCCCACAGCCTCCATAACTAAACACACAGCAGGTATATAATTGTAAACTCACAGCCTACTGCTCATTTACTGATGTGTAAACTATGAGTTTCCAACAATCCAAAATATCTCTACCAAAAGCATCTAGAACATTATAATTACTCAGTTCATTTGGATATTTTTCTATTATGCTATATCCATCTGTCCTTTTTGAATAAATAGAAGTGATTAAATTATTTGTTCTTAATAAAATAATTGTCCTGAAATTGTGACTGAAAGTAGAAGAATATTTCAATGCAGTAAATACTATTATAAGACCCTAAACTTTTTTGTTTTCATGGAGATACTGATATGATAATTCTGATCACCTTTCTTCCTCTGTCCTGTTCTATACCCATCCCATGAAAGAGGAAGAGAAAAAGGCTAATACAGAAAGAAAATACAGAAAGAAAAAAATCTAGGCAAATGTGAGTTGATGTCATGGAAAGACAAACACACTTTGGTTATTATGGAATAGAAAAGATCATTTTACCAAAATAAGTGTCAAAGAGATTTGCTTTTGTACCTCAATGTCCAAGATATAATGTAAAATTAGAAGCTAGTAAGATGTGCTTGCATTAAGAACCATAACTTACCTGATTTATTCCTTAGGAAAAAAATACAGAGCATTCTTCCATTCTCACTCCTTGCTGAATGCCTCTCTCCTCTACTCCTCACCACCATTGAGTTAAAAAGGGACACATTACTGGAACACCTCAGTCCAATAGTTAGCCAACCAAACTCCATGTTTCTCAAGCCAATAACTCAGCCACTACTCATAACACACACACACACACACACACACACACACACACACACACCATGACACTAAACCATGTCACTTCCTCACTGAAGGACTAACCAACACATATATTCTCTACATGAACATGAACATGGTCTGAAATACCGTTAAACCCACAACAATTGTGACCTTGGCCTGCATTTGTAATTTAATGCATGTCAGAACAAAACTTTACAATGGTATGGAAAACTCTATCCGAAAACATATAGCTTCTGTGTCACTTTTATAAATTATTTGTTTATTCAACAAATATTTAGGGAGTATCTACTATGTGCTAACTGCTGAGAACACAACAATGACCAAAAGAAGACTCAGTTTCTGCCCCCACTGAACTTCCATTTTAGAAATATAGACAGACAATAAATTAGTAAACAAACAATAAATAAATGAATAAAATATAAATGAGTAAAATAAATAATTACCACTATTGGTAAGAGACAAGAAGGAAATAAAAATAGAAGTATGATAGGGAATAAATAGTGGTAGCATGTGGCGGTGATGTACAGTGATAACATTTTTATTTATTTTATTTCGGTACATCAGTATAGTTGGTATACAATCTTATATTGCTTATATTAGCTTCAAGTGTATAATATAGTAATTTGACATTTTAATACCTTACAATGTGATCACCCAATAATTCTGGTAATCATCTGTCACTGTGCAAACTTATTAAAAAGGGGAGGGGAGCATAGTCAATCACATACGGTACTGATGACTTTTTTACAAGAGCTTCTCTGAATTGGTGACATTTCAGCTAATCTTAACGTAGGAAAAGAGCCTGTGGGGGAATAGAGAACAGCAAATGCAAAGGCCTCCTGGCAGGGAAGAGTTCCAAAGAACTAGAGAAGACATTTGACTGACTGAGGCACAAGAACAGACTAAAGAGATAGTCAAAGACTCCCTTTTCTCACAGTTACCATTTTTTGTGTGTGATGAGAGCACGTGAAATCTGTTCTCATAGCAAATTTCCAGTATTTAATACAGTATTATTAACTATAGTCATAATTCTGTATATTAGATCTCTAGACTTATTCATTCATCCTACATAACTACAATGTGTACCTTTTGACCAACATATCTCTATTTCCCCCACCTCCCCACCCCTGGTAACCACCATTATACTCTTAAATGGATAAAGAAATTATGAGATATACAAGGTCTGACAATGAAGTTCACGAACTCATCCTAGAAAAAGTGCTACATATCTCATTGCTGAATATCACTACAGTCATATTGAAGTACGCCCCTTGGGGAGCTATGCACTAATGCCAGCGTGTAGTCCACCCTTCAAAGCAATTTTGGAACTCTTTTTCTGGAATGGCCATCAGAGCTGTCATCGTATTACTCTTGATGTCTTGAATGTCATCAAAATGTCTTTCTTTCCATATTTCCTTTATCTTTTGGTAAAGAAAGAAGTCATTGGGGGCCAGATCAGGTGAGTAAGGAGGGTGTTCCAATACAGTTATTTGTCTACTGGCTAAAAACTCCCTCACAGACAGTGCCGTTTGAGCTGGTGCATTGCTGTGATGCAAAAGCCATGAATTGTTGGTGAAAAGTTTAGGTCGTCTAACTTTTTTACACAGCCTTTTCAGCATTTGTAAATAGTAAACTTAGTTAATTGTCCAGTTGGTACAAATTCATAATGAATAATCCCCCTGATATCACAAAAGGTTAGCAACATCATTGCAGCAAGTTTGCAAATTTAACTGTTAGACCTAGTATAATTCAGCCTTTAGGAAAAGAGATCCTGCCATTTGCAACAACATGGATGAACCTGGAGGATATTATGCTAAGTGAAATAAGCCAGACAAAGAGGGGAAAAAACAACACTGCATGATCTCTTACATGTGGAATCTTAAAAAGCCAGCTCCTCTTTTAACAACATGTAGTGAATTCCCATTCTGTACTTAATCTGCAGGGTGTAGTATTTAGAGGATGTCTATGGAGATACCTAGGAATACAGAGGCCCTCCATATAGGTGAGTGAGCTACGTAAACTCTCCTCAAGGGAACAAAAGCTTTGAGGGGGAAAAAAGAATCTGTGCAGAAATTCTTCCTTACTAACAAAGCAACGTTCATCCATGTATCTAGCCAAGCTCTCAGTAACCACGTGGAAAATAGTTACCTTGCTAATCTGAGAAATTTAGGGAGACTATCATGTAAATGACTCTAGAGATACTGGGTTACAGTCATACAAGAGACATTAAAAAAAAAAAGCTATCATCTATAACCACTGTCCATTCTCTTTCCTTAGATGAAGATGTGAATATAGAAGCCAGTATCCGATGTCAGAGGGGTAGTGGATGGGGAGAGGGGGTTGTCACTGTGTGAGGGATATAAATGATGAACGTCTAACTATTACATTGTTTTGTGCATCTGAAACTAATAAAAAATGTTAAAAAAAAAAACACAAACTCATCCTAGCCCCTCTTGAAAACAAAAAACAAACAAACAAAAAACCCCACTCACAACTGAAAGAAATGATGTTAGATATAACTCCAATAACATCAGATAGAAAGATTAAGCTTCTATCTGGAAAACTAGAAGAATGGAAGCAAAGGTTGTATTGATGAAAGTTGAGAAAGCTGTTAAAAAAAAACAAAAAACAAAAAACAAAAAACGAGGTTGTTACTCCTGTATTCCTTCTGAGGATGAAACCAGCCCATCTTTATGGATAACATTGCCACCAGTGAGGTATTCATTTAAATAAAAAAGCAAAAAGTGGTTTTATAAAATAAAAAAGGAAAATGTTTATACAAAGATTCAAGTGATGATTTATTGAAAATCCTTCCTCAGAGAAGGTACTTTAGCCTTTCAAACCTGTTGATCATGGGAATATAGTGAAAGCAGTTGAGCGTTAGCTATGGGAAGAGCAAAGGAAACACTGGGAAAAGTGGACTGAAGTCAGGTGGGGGAGGAGGTGTGAAGGTAAGTACAATGGGAAAGTACTAAAGTTTTAGAAATTAGAGATATATGAAGTTTATTTTTAGAGAGTACTCTACCTCAATAAGATCCACAGAGTACATCATTCAAAGAGATATTTTTGTAACAGTGAGATAAGGAATTACATAAGCAAAGTCATTATTTGAAGGGTTTTGTTTTATCTTTACAAACTATAAATGTAGCATATACACATATATTTTTAAATTTTCTCCAAAATCTTCACAAATAACTGTATTTTAGCCAGTGCAGGGTACTTATCTGACTTACGCTCCAGATTGAGAGGCTGCTATAAAGAGCACTGAACAAGAATTGAGAGATTTTGATTTTCATCGTAGCTCAGCCACCAGAATCTGTGTGATGTTGGGAAAAATCTTTCAACCTCCCTCTACAGCTGTTTCTTCCTAAATACATAAGGGATTTTAACTAGAATTTTAAGGAATATTCTAATCCTATAATTCTAAGATTCTATGAAAATAAAAGTGGATTAAGAGTAAAGGTCCTAGAAAGGTAAATTAAGAACAATATGGGTGAGAGGATCGAAGGACAGATAAAAGAGCTTCCCAGACAAGAAAAAGCAAAAGGAGTTCCTCACCACCAAATCAGTATTACAAGGAATGTTAGAGGGACTTCTTTAAGACAAAAAAATAAAAATAAAAAATATGAATAATAAAATGGCAATAACTACATATCTATGAGTAATTACTTCCTATGTAAATGGATTAAATGCTCCAACCAAAAAACCTAGGGTGGCTGAATGAAGAAGTAAACAAGACCCTTACATATGCTGCCTACAATAGAATAAAGGGATGGAAAAAAAGATATTTCATGAGAATGGGGAAAAAAAATCTGTGTTAGCAATATTTATGCCAGACAAAATGGACTTTAAAACTAAAGGTTATAACAAGAGGAAAAGAGGAATCCAGTAGTCCCACTTCTGGGTATTTATCCAAAGAAACCCAAAATACTATTTCAAGAGAACATGTACATCCATATGTTCATTACAACATTGTTTACAATGGCCAAGATGTAGAGGTAGCCCAGGTGTCCATTGGTGGATGAATGGATAAAGAGGAGGTGGTACAATATACAATGGAATATTGCTCAGCCAGGGAAGAGAATGGGTCCTTGCCATCTGTGGCAGCATGGATGGACCTGGAGGGTACTGTGCTAAGTGAACTATGTCAGACAGTGAAAGACAGATGCAATGTGATTTCATTTATATGCAGAATCTAAAGAACAAAATAAACAAACAATACAGAAACAATCTCATAGATACAGAGAACATTTTAATGGTTGCCAGACGGGAGAGGGGTTGAGAATGGGTAAAAGAGGGAAGGGATTAAGAAGTACAAATTGGTTGTTACAAAGTAGTCATGGGGATGTAAGGTATAGCATAAGGAATATAGTCAATAATATTGTAATAACTATGTATGGTGTCAGATGGGTACTAGATTTATTGGGGTAATAGATGGGAGGGAGTTGTGGGACAAGGTGAAAAAGGTGAAGGCATTAAGAAGTACAAATTGGTAGTTACAAAATAGTCATGGGGATGTAAAGCAAAGCATAGGGGAATATAGTCAATAATATGATAATAACTATGTATAGTGCCAGGTGGGTACTAGACTATTCAGAAGGATCACTTCTTAAGTTATATAACTGTCTAACCACTATGCTGTACACCTGAAATTAATATAAAATAATATTAACTATCAACTGTAATTGAAAAATTTAAAAAGATGGGGACAGAGATGAAGGGGAATAAGTGATCCCAATTTCCAAGTATAAAACAAATAAGCTATGGGGAAGTAATGTATAGCATGGGGAATATAGCAAATGTAATAATATTGTGATAGCGTCATATGGTGTCAGATCGTTTCTGGACTTATCATGGTGATCACTTCTCCAGGTATATAAATGTTGAATAACTATTGTGTATACCTGAAACTAATATAATATTGTATGTTAGCTCTATTTTAATAATTTTTTTTAATTTTAAAAGAACAATATGGGTGACAAGGTGAAGGGACAGTAATATAATCACCACTGTAGATATATACAGTACATAAAAGAAATGAATTGATTTTTCCTATTCTGAATACTTCATGCTCATCTACCTCATTCTGTAAGATAGTGAGGAGGCAGTGTACAAAAATATCTTCACCATATAAATGAGTGTGTGGAGCCATGGGACCTTGAGTCTCATAAATAAACTAGTAGCAGAAAAATACCAAGATATAGTAAGTATCTTGATTTTCTATACACATTTTTGCCCACGGTAAATTAAGCAAGAAGAAAGCATTAGGATCAGAGAAGGGCTTATCTCAATCTGAGAGAGTTTTGAAGATCACATGCTGGTTAAGCATTTCTCTTATGATAGACTTAGATATACAGTGTGAATGCCTGGGTTCTTCCACAGCTGACCCCTTACTAGCTGTGTGACCTTTAGCAACTCACTTCCTTCTCTCTGCTTCAATGTGCCCCATCAATGCAATGGAGATAATAATAGGGCCTATCTCATAGGTATTATTGTTAATGAGCTAACGCATGTAAAGCTCAGAAAAATACATAGTACATAGCTCACACTTAAATTATTATTATTATTGTTGTTGTTGTTGTTATTTTCCCTTGCAAAGTAGCAAGTTTAATCGAGAAATTAACATCCTAATATATGATTTCCAAAATATTACCCTCTAATGTCTGTTTATACTTCTCTTTTCTCACTCTACCCCCAACTACTATCCTTGGATCTGGAAGACTAAGAAATCATTTAGGGAAAAGGACAAGAACATCTGACTTCTAAACACTACCATCTCCTCTCATTTTCTCTAGAGTACAGTCCTATATGACTGTTGATAAATCACCATATTAATTCCTCCAGCTACTCTCAGAGGCTTTTTTTCCAAATGCCTGAAATTTTGTATGAATAATTTCTAATAAGCACCATAGAAGTTTGAGTTCCCATAGTAGCACTCTGTTCACATCTCCAATAAAAACTTTAGTCATTGCATTGTAATTTTTCGGTTTATATTTTGGCCAAAATATAACAGAAATGCTAAGCCCCTTGAGGTCATGAAACATGTCTCATTTATGTATGTAATCTAGTGCCTAAGATAGCTCCTGGCACGAGGGTCCTTAATTTGCATTTATTGAATAAATGAATGATTAAACTGATTTTTTAAGTGAATAAATAAATTAATTAATGACTTTGTAGGAAAAATTGTCAAATACTTCCAAATCTAATTATTTTATAATTCATTTGGTGTTTTCTGACTGTGCTTCATGACCCCTGATTTTTGTTTCCTGGAATCTTCTTTCTAAAATATATTCTACCCATATTAATTTAAAACAAGTTTTCTTTGCTTTTTAAGTTTTTTTTTCTTTTTTTCTTATTCTCTTCCTAAGTTGCTACTAACAACTCTAGTCCCTTCAAAATGAAACATCTCAGGCCTTAGCTCCCCCATCGTCTTCACATAGGCCATCCAGAAGATCCATCATAAGTCAAAGTTTTCCTGATTTTATTTCAGGAGTGAATGACAGGATTGAAAATTTTGGAAGACTATTTTTATAATTTGGCACTCTCTGAAGACTGTTTAAGAATGGTTCATCCTGTAAGTATGAGATGACCAAGGTGTCTTCTTAATGCCCTTTTCAGCCTTGGGTTTAAATGCTTTAGTTGCAGGGATCGAGCAAAAGAAAAAATAGTTTGTTTACCAACTCCATGGTCAAGATCTGCTCTATATAATCACCACGTTTTTCTCACACCTTTCCTTACTGGAGGCTTTCTGCTTCTTACCACTATTCTCTGAGTATTTTACATAGTTATTCCTATCATCATATCCATCCCATTGTCTCAAAAATAGAGTGGCTGATGTAAATATCACAACACCATTCTTTTACCTACCAATCACTGTGCCAGCCTTGGTGTAGTCAGGGACAATAGAGGGGGGAGAAGGTGCCTCTTCCTCCGTCCACACAGAAAGCTTTGTCTTCTATATTTTGTTATATTTCGGTTCCTTCCCTGATGTAACAATGAGCTAACTAGCACCACAGGTTGTGACTAAGAAAATCATTCCTCTGGAGGCCAGGTCCAGCCAACTAGGGATAAAAAACCTGAGGGAATAATTTAAAAGTTGGTATGTGCTTCATCCAAGGAGCACAGAAACACAGTATTTGAATTGCCCAGAACAAGTAAGGAAAATGGCAAATTTCCTTGAATTAGGAGTGATAAATATTATGATGTGTGATATGCCCTCTACAATATGATGCACATTTCCAATTTTACTGTCCCAAAGGACTGTATCACTTAGAGATGTTGGATGCTTAGGAAAACGGAAACCTGTCCAAACCCAATATTAATACTACATAAATTGCTTGAACAGTGTACACATGTTGTAATGAAGTCCTTAAGTAATAACTCCTTAATATGTCTGACTTTTATCCAATGTCTTATACACATGTTTAATGATTACTACATATCAGACACTGTACTAGGCACAAGCATACAATGATGAACAAGGAACAGAAGTTATTTCCCTAAATCAACCTATTATTGACTATCCCACCTATGAATCTACAAATACTTGTCTGTATCCCTCATCTAGAAATATTCTACAATAAATAAAAGTAGGTCCTATGTTAATTTTGTTCTATCAGTCTGAACTCCATCTCATGTCTTTCAGAAATTTATCCTTTTATGAAGGGATTGAGAAGTACAAATTGGTAGTTACAAAATAGTCATGGGAATGTGGAGTACAGTATGGGGAGTGTAATCAATAATACTGTAAGAGCTATGTGTAGTGTTAGGAGGGTATTAGACTTATCGGGGGGATCACTTCATAAGTTATATAAATGTCTAACCATTACACTGTATACCTGAAACTAATATAAAATAATATTGAATGTCAACTATAACTGAAAAAAAAGTCACAGGGATGTAAAGTACAGCATAGGGAGTATAGTCAATAATATTATAACTATGTACAGTGTCAGATGGGTAATAGACTTGTTGGGGTGATCACTTTGTGAGGTATATAAATGTCTAATCACTATGTTGTTTTGTATACCTTAAACTAATATAATATTGTTTGTCAACACTAATTGAAAAATAAATGTTTTTGAAAAAAGAATGAAATTTATCCTTTTAAAATTATCTCCATATTATACTCTCAATGACCATACTTGATCTTTATGAAGTGAGGATGAGAATTACCTTTCAATTTAAAAAAAAAAATTGCATTCTCAGTGATCCATGAAAATCTATCAGATATTCTTCCATAAACTACTAAAGCTTTGTGTTTGTTTAAGTTGGAGATGAAAAGACTCAAAAAGGGCTTAAGTTGGAGATGTAGTTTTTTTTCAAGGGCCTCAAAAGGGCAAGTCAGAACAAATGTGTATTTTTAGAGAGTTTGTTAAACACAAAAATTTTCAAGAAGTTTAGCTTATATTCAGATTTAAATTGTTGAAAAACTTCAATTCAGTTTCTTCCAAATTTTTATTAAATGCATATATAGATACACAAATAATAGAAGTGTCAGGTTATAAATCCACTAGATTATCGCAAAAATAGTAGAAAACTCTGCGTCTTTTTACAACTGCTTTTTTATTTGGAAAGCTTCCTAACTCCATTTCCTTAGGCAAGTTCCTGCCTCTGGGAACTTAATTTTTTCTTATATGGAAACTAGAAATGCTAAGAGCATATAAAGGTGTCATGAAATAAAATTGATAAAACATATGTCACAAGCCCAGAACAGAGTCTGGTGCATATTAGGGACATAAATTATAATTATGATAATGAAAAAAATGGAACTGTCAATAGGACTAATAAATAATGTATTCCAAATTCTTGTGGGAATTAACAATGATTAATAAGAAAACAATGCTGAATTATTTTTTAAAAAAATCGATGTATAAAGAAACTTAACGATAATTTCCTTTAATATGGTTGACCCAAAATTTTTCTCTTGTTGTCCATTTAGAAAATCTTTTTCTCAGCTTCACAAAATTCACAAATTGTTATTGGTAATGTCGTGTACAATTTTAGGATTTTTTTTTTGTCACTTCAATTTTTATTTCAACTCTGTGTTTAGATATGCAATATCTTTTTTATTATTATTAGTTTCAGGTGTACAAAACAATGCAATAGTTAGACATTTCACCCATCACAAAGTAATAACTCCCCTCCCCCAATCTATTGCTCCTCTGACATCATATATAGCTGTTACAATACCATTGACTCTATTACCTATGCTATACTCCATATCCCATGACTATTAGGAAATATTGGGGGAAAAGTACTATAGAAATATGCCAAGTAGCTAATGATGAGACTAATTAATGTTATTTTTCCAGATTTTGTGATGCTTGTGATAGTTTAAAATTTATTATTTATTTTGATGTCTATTATTATTCTAAATAAATATAACCATTTATACCTAAAAAAAAAAAATCAATGTAAATTTTAGCACATGGCATCCCCTAGAACTGCTTCATGAAACGAAGAACAATGGAAGAATTCATGGCAGTTGCCCTGGGTCAGAAAACCTGAGTAATCTTATCCTCTTTCCACCTAAGTGTTTTCTAAGAAACAAACCTCATCAGGGTTCCAGTGGAAAGGCAGCCATTCTATTTGTGATCCCCAAAGGCAGAATGTGAAAGACTTTTCTCTAATATCATTCAATTTCTTAATGCAAAGATCCAATATTCTGTTTGTTGAAGCATAGGCCTGTGTGACATCTGGGAATGAGAGGTGGAAAGAGAGGATAGAAGACTGAACTGTTCATTTCTCTTACTCTCCCCATTACCAGCCAGGACGACACCATCTCTCTTACTTGGTGTCCTGGCATCCCAAACATGTCTGGGATTCTGAGAGATAAATCTGTGTTTTTCTCTTCAGTATTCTTCTCAGTTGGTACTTTAGAGTTAGCCTTCCCTACTTTGCCAAATCAGTTATCACACTTTTGCCTTCTCTTTTCCAAACATTTGTTGGAATCGTTTGTCTACATCTAACTTCTGTTCTGTTTTCTTTGTTCTTGTGGGTTTAAACGTTTTTCCACTTTGTTGTTGTTGTTGTTACTCTTATTACTATTATTTAATTTAGGTCATAGGGAAAAAAATGAAAAACTAATGCATACTACCATTTAAAATATAATTTTAGTGCATTTATTATTTATTTTTAAGAAGTTTGGCACTTATAAAAAGGTTATAATGTCCTTTTTACAGAGGAAAGGCAATATGAAAAATAACTATAAGGAAATGCAACAAAATGGTGATAATGTATGGAGAGCAGAAGTGTGGAGAAACCATTTGAAAGAGTTTACTAAAGCTACTGTTACCACTAACCAGCTACTGTTAAAATCTTATTGTCCACCTCCAACTGCAAAGGAGAGACTGGTAAATGCAATATTTTAGTGGAGTCACCATAAATAATGTCAAGTCTCTATTACTAAGGAAGAAAGGAACTATAGGTACAACCAGCAGACTCTGTCATAAGTATATACTGTGCATCCAGCTTTGCACTGTATATGGAGTAAAAAAGAAATATGATACATTATTTATATCCTCAATAAGTTGTGGAAATTAGGTTAAAAAAAAAAAACCAAAAAAACCCAAACCAGGAAAATAAGTGTCTGATACCATTTTATAAAATAAATACAGGAATGCTTAAGGCATAAAGAAAATAAATGTTGGATGAAAATAATCAGGTCAGAATTCTTGAAAAATATGAGTCGTGAAACAAGACCTAAAAAGTTCCTCAGAATATAACTTCATTTTCTGAAGAATTAAGAATACCTAGCTGTTCTCTAACTTTACTAAAACACACACACACACATACACACACACAAATGTGCTTAATCCATTTTGTCCTTTTTAAAAATTGAAAACAATTTTAACTAAAAATTTATAATAGAAATACATCTCCTTGACTTAGTCATTTCAATAGTTCAAATGTCAAATCTTTTTAGTTGCTTTAATGAATTTATTCCATGTATTGCAAAAAAAAATAAATAAAATTAAGATTGCTTTTACTAAAAATAATATAATATAGGGGTGATAGAGAGTATTTAAATTATCCAATAGGGTATTTAAAAATTGCTCAGGACCAAAAACGGTAGACTGTTTCTTTTGTTTTCCTTCCCTATCCTTTGAGCAGTTTGTCAGTTTATACTAACGTCTTCATTGCATGCAGTGTATATTTCTATGTCTGTATTTTCTTCATTTTGTATAATTATCTCTTATGAATCTATTTCCCTTACTATATTATGCTATATTAAAGGAAAAGACTAGGAAAGAACAGAGAGAGAAGAGAAGAGAAGAGAAGAGAAGAGAAGAGAAGAGAAGAGAAGAGAAGAGAAGAGAAGAGAAGAGAAGAGAGAAGGGAGGAAAGGAAGAAGGGAGGGAGAGAAACAAGAAAGCAGCTCCTGGGAAATTAGACAGTTAGACTTCTGTTTTTAGGAGAAATAATCTGATTCCGCAGAGATATCTTTCTCTTGTAACCCCATTCTAAATCATCAAATAATTGTTGACGAGAGTTTGATTTGAATTGAAGGGATCTAAAATAGTTAATGAGATACTGAGTAGAAGTGTTTATTCTCTCACTCTAGAAGTAAGAGAGGGTAAACTTACCAGTATGGAAAGCATTTCCTCTAAGATCAGGAATAAGACAAGGATGGCCACTCTTACCCCTATTATTCAACATAGTAAAGGAAGTCCTAGCCAGAGCAATCAGTCAACGGAAAGAAATAAAAGGCATCCAAATTGGAAATAAAGAGCTAAAATTGTCACTTTTTGTAGATGACATGATTCTTTATCTAAATAAACCTAAAGACTCCACAAAAAAACTATTAGAAACAATAAACAAATACAGTAAATGCAGTATGCAATGTATATTTCTATGTCTGCATGTTCTTCATTGCAGGATACAAAATTAGTGTACAAAAATCCATTGTATTC
This sequence comes from Rhinolophus ferrumequinum, assembly GCF_004115265.2. NCBI lineage: Eukaryota > Metazoa > Chordata > Mammalia > Chiroptera > Rhinolophidae > Rhinolophus > Rhinolophus ferrumequinum. The sequence continues at coordinate 71,267,200 of NC_046289.1, forward strand.
CTATATACTAACAATGAAATTTCAGAAAAAGAAATGAAAGAAAGCAATTCCCTTTGCAATTGCACAAGAAGAATAAAATACCTAGGAATAAACTTAACAAAAGAATTGAAGTTCCTACACACTGAAAACTACAAAATTTTAAAAGAAATTGAAGAAGACACAAAGAAATGAAAAGATATCCTGTGTTCATGGATTGGAATAATTAACATAGTTAAAATGGTCATATTACCCAATGCAATACACATATTTAATGCAATCCTCATCAAAAGTCTTATGGCATTTTTTTTAAAGAAAGAGAACAACAACAACAACAACAAAAATCAACAAATTTATATGAAACCACAGAGGACCCCAAAAAGCTCAAGCAATCCAGAGAAAAAAGAGCAAAACTGGAAGTATCACACTCCCTGACTTCAAATTATACTACAAAGTGACAATACTGAAAACAGCATGGTATTGACAGAAAAACAGATACACAGACCAATGGAACAAAATTGAGAGCCCAGAAAGAAACCTACATATGTGGCCAAATAATTTTTGACAAAGGAGCCAAAAGCAGCAACAGAGAAACAGAAGTGTTTTCAATAAATGATATTGGGAAAATTGAAAAGCCACATGCAAAAGAATGACACTAGACTGCTATCTGTCACCATATACCAAAATTAACTCAAAATGGATCAAAGACCTGAACACAAGACCTGAAACAATAAATTGCACAAAAGAAAGCATAGGTACTAAACTTATGGATCTTGCTCTTAGAGAGGATTTTATGAATTTGACCTCAAAGGCAAAGGAAGTAAAAGATAAAAAAAATAAATGAATGGGACTATAGCAAGCTAAAAAGTTTCCTCATGCAAAAGAAACAATCAACAAAAAGACAATGAACCAAATGGGAGAAGATATTTGCAAACAACTTCTCTGATAAGGGGTTAATATCCAAAATATATGAAGAACTCATACAATTCAACAACAACAAAAAAATCCAATTGAAAATGAGCAGAAGAACTAAACAGACATAGAAAGAGACTTTCAAAAGGCCAACAAATATATGAAAAGATGCTCAACTTCATTAGCTATTAGGGAAATGCACATCAAACCATGATGAGATTCCACCTCACACCTCTTAGAAGGGCTATTATGAACAAGACAAATAACAAGTTTTGGAGAGGATGTGAAGAAAAAGGAACCCTCATACACTGCTGGTAGGAATGTAAATTGGTACAGCTACTATGAAAAACAGTGTGGAGGTTCCTCAAAAAATTAAGACTGGAGCTACCATATGGCCCAGCAATCCCTCTTCTGGGTATCTACCAAAAAAATTTGAAAACATTTATTCATAAACATATATGTACCCCAATGTTCATTGCAGCATTATTCATGGTGCCCAAGATATAGAAAGAGCTGAAGTGTCCTTTGGTAGATGATTGGATAAAGAAGACGTGCTACATATATCATATATACAACGGAATATTACTCAGCCATAAGAAAAGATGAAATACTGCCACTTGTGACAACATAGATGGATCTTGAGAATATCATGCTAAGCAAAATAAGTCAGATAGAAAAAGTCAAAATCCTATGATTTCACTCATATATGGTATATAAAACTGAAATCAACAAATAAACAAGACAAATAAACAAAAACTCAGACACAGACAGCAACATAGTGGTTACCAGAGGGAAAGGGGGATGGGTGAGAAGTAGAAAAGGGTAAAGGGGATCAAGTATATGGTTACAAAAGGAGATTTGACTTTGGGTGGTGAATACACAATGCAATATACAGATGATGTATTATAGTACATTTGAAACCTATATAATTTTATTAGCCAATGTCACCCCAATAAATTTAATAAATTTTTAAAAAGTAATTAAAAATGATAAGTAAAGATCAATATTAAATTGTTAAAAATTAAAATAAGTATTCCCTACTAAATGAAATGTATGAGATAGTTGAATTTTAGAGACTACTCCTTAAAATTATTAAGTTAGGGATCATTAAATGTATCACCTATTCTGATTTTGCTGTTCTGACAAACTAACTTTTCTTTCAAGGAGACTTGTGACTCCATAGACATTTCATGGCATTCTTTACATCTTCATTTCTCAGAGTATAGATGAGTGGGTTTAGCATCGGGGTAATGGTGGTATAAAACACAGACACAGCCTTATCCAGTGGAAAAGTAGTGGATGGACGGAGATAAATAAAGATACAAGGGACAAAGAAGAAAGTTACTACAGTGAAATGAGACCCACAGGTAGAGAGAGCCTTGCGCCGGCTCTCTGCAGACCGCTTCCGAAGACTAAATAGAATGACTGTGTAGGAGGCCAGAAGAATGAGGAAACACCCCAGGGAAATGAGACCACTATTGGCAACCACCAACATATTTACCAGGGTAGTATCAGCACAGGCAAGTTTTAGGACTGGGTGGACATCACAGAAGTAGTGGTCAATGACCTGAGCATTGCAGAAGGGCAGCTGGAAGGTCGGGAAAGTCTGCACAAAGGAATGGCCCAGGGCTCCTAACCAGGACAGTGATGCCAGCACAATACAAGCATTGGCACTCATGATCGTAGTATAACGGAGAGGTTGACATATGGCAGCATAACGGTCAAAAGCCATGACAGTCAAAATAAAAATCTCAGCACTACCAAAAAAGTGGAAGGTAAACATCTGAGTTACACAGCCCCAATAGGAAATAGTCTTTTTCTGAGAAACAAAGTCTGCAAGCATCTTGGGTGCCGTGGCTGAGGAATAGGCAATATCCACAAAGGACAAGTTACTGAGGAAGAAATACATGGGTGTATGGAGCCGAGCAACAGAAAGGACTGTAAGCAAAATGAGCAGATTTCCTGCCATGATCACGACATAGAAGAGGAGGAATAGGGCAAAGAACATCAGCTGCATTCCAGGATCTTGGGAAAGACCTAGGAATATAAACTCAGTGACGTTGTTGGCCACTTCCATGGGGACCCAAGCAGGACTGGTGGGGTGGCTCTGGTTCTCTGCAAAAATAAATAAATGTTATAAACCATTGTAAGCATGGTAAGTGATTTTGTGTTATATTAGACCTATAGTTCATTTCTTCCAAAAAAAGAATCTAGAGATTATGAGTTTTTTTCTATTGGGTTTAATTTTTTTCCTAATCCTCCTTCTCTCCCCTTTCCTTCTTCCCTCCCTCTTTCCTTCCCTCCCTCCTTCCCTCTCTCTTATATATTAGAAATTCTCCTTGGGATGAAAAAACTTAAATCAATTATTAAATAAATTAATTTTTGAAGCTAGAGATAAAAGCAACAAGTTAGAATTCGAGATCTAATGTTTAAAATTCCTAGCTGAATCTATTTAATATAATATATACAATATAATATATACAGATCAACTTTGGAAGAATAACATTCTACTTAATCAAGTAAGAAAGAATCCATTTCCAGTTTCTAAATTAAGTTGGAAGTTCGATACAATTAAAAAGTAAGTAATTTTTAGTGACTGAGAACAACATATGCAGTAGCTTCCTGCTTACCAAAAACCTATGCTTATTAACCGGCATTACAGGAGTTTGATTCCTAAGCTTGACCTGCATGTGAAAATTCAACCTTGCTTGCCATGAGGAGTGGTCAAACTATACAGAGAAATATTTTTTCCTATGTTGCTCCAAAGAGTTGGAAAGTGTAAAGATAATTGAAATCTCTATTATCCTCAATGAATAAGCTTTGAAAAAGCCCCAGATAACATTCCATCTTTATAAACATAAATGAGAATTAGGAATAGAATTTTCCATACAGGTGATGTCATAAATGGTCGTCAAAAAATAAATGTCTGATAGAGTTTTACAAAATATATACAAGAATGCCTAAGGCATACAGAGAAAACTATTGTATAAAAATAATCAGGGAAGAATTCTTGAAAGAGATGAATCATGAGGCAAGATATAAAGAAGTTTCTTAGGATAAAAATGGCTTTTCTGAATCATGCAAATTACTAGTTATTTTCATCTTTATTCAGAGCATCTCCTTTCTGCATGGATAATGGAAAGAACACTGCTCAGAAGCTGAATGATTTAAGTTTGAACACCCTCAACAACCAGTGACTTTGGCAAAATTTATTTATTTTCTCTGAATCTCAGTTTTTCTCATCTACAGGATGGATGATAAAGTTATTTACCTCACCAAGCTATTACATAAATAAAATGAGATCATCAATGTAATTTTTTTGTATTCATGAAGCATTTGCTTTATAACTTAAATCTATGAAGTGGGATCACTCTAATATGTAGAATGTGTAATTTGATCTGGTCAGCTATTATATAAAAGTTAAATAGACAATTAATAGAAAATATTGAAATTCATACATAATTTTTGTATCTGCCCATTTTCATTGCAGAGATACTATTACTAGTTAACATTTATTAAGCACTTTACTATGTACAGGAATGTATACTAAACTATTAGCATATGTTACTTCATCTGTCCTCACAGCAATATTATAATTCTTATCTCCATTTTACAGAGCACAAAAGTTTGAAGAGTTTAGGTAAATCAACCAATATAACATAGTGAAGTGTCAGTTATTTGAATTGTTGCATTCTGATTCGAGTCCATGAAATACACAACCCCATAAATAAGTGAAATATAGATAGATAAAATGACAAATAGAAAGATGATAAATAGGTAGACAGATTAGATAGATGATTGATAGATGATAGATGGTGATGATGATGATGATAGATAGATAGATAGATAGATAGATAGATAGATAGATAGATAGATAAAGTCATTAAAAAGTACATTTAAAAAATCAATTGCTTCTTATGTGTGAAGTCCTTTGATTGGAGGATATGATCCATGTCCTTCAATCTTTGAATATTCTGTAACAATATAACAGTAAAGCCAAATTATGCTCAGTTCTCACAAATTGGTAAAATTATATGGGTTGAAAAAATATTTAGAGAATAATAGAAAACACTTACATTGTACTTACTATGTGCCATGTGTTGTTCTAAGTGGTAATAACTCATTTAATTCTCATAACAATCTTAGGAGATAGCCTATCATCATTATACCCAATCTAGAGATGAGGAAACTGGAGCACAGAGAGAATAATCTGCCCAAAGTCATAGAGCTAGTGATTGGCAGAGGTGGCATTTGGACTTGGCAATGGGACTTCAAAATGTATTTTCTTAATGAATGTGCATACTTCTGAGTCTGATGGCATCAATGTCACCATTCCTCCTTTCCCATTGAAGGTATTAAACCTTCTTCAATAACCAAAAGATTCCATTTCTGCTAATCATGAAAAGCATGGCTTATTTTTTTTAATTACATCCAGTACTTACAGTCAAAGACTACAATTGCAACTAGCAAGATCATCACAACATACAACATACACAGTTTGGGCCAACTTTGCTCAAATTCAACTTATAATAAGAATACAACAACAAGTGATGTGTATTGACAATCAAATAGAGGAGCGCCACATGTAAACTCACAGCTCTCTGACATAAAAGTAAAGAAGTACAAAAGAATCAAGGACGCCTTTCCAGAGAAGGTCATCAACCAGCGGAATGTTGAAAGGTGACTTAGAGTTAACCAGAAGATAAAGAGGATTTCAGGGTGTGGGCACAGAAGAGTGGACAGGGCAGGGAGGACCTTCCAGAACTAGTGATGAGATATATGGAAAAAAGGGGTGTAAATCATCATAGCGTCCTCTATGGGGAATGCCAACAGATTGATATGATTCAGCACAGAATCTATGAAGGGAAGTGTCAGGAAATAAGGCTAAAAAGGAAGGATTGCTCAGATCACAAAGAGTCTTATGAGTTAAGTTAAGGAGTTGGATTTATCTTGAATGATTTGGGGGATCATGAAGAAAAGTTTATGCCCGTGGCAGGAGGGCAACAGCAATGGGAGATAGTGGAGAGTACTTGTTAAAAAGAACAAGTACACAGAGCTTGACTCTGAAACGCAGTTTGCCTAGGTTCAAATTCTAGCTCTACTGCTTGCTAACTACCATTATGACTCCAAGAAAATTACTTAACTTTCCTTGGCCTCAGGTTTTTCAAGTATAAAATGTAAATAAGAATAGTACATGGTGAAGGGATTAAGAAGTACAAACTGGTAGATACAAAGTAGTCACAGGGATATAAAGTACAGCAGAGGGAATATAGTTAATAATATGGTAGTAACTATGTATAGTGCCAGGTGGGTACTAGACTAGTCAGGGGGATCACTTCGTAAATTATATCAATGTCTAACTACTACACTGTTTACCTGAAACTAATAAAAAATAATATTGAATGTCAACTGTAATTGATTAATTATTTTAAATATCAAAAAAAGAATAGTGCATACCATGTAAGTTTTGTAAATATTAAATGTGCATTACATATAAAGCACCTGGCACACTGTAAGTAAATGTATAATTATCATTGTCCGTCTAAGTGACTGCAGAACATGCTACCTGGAAGGAGAGAGCAAAGCCTGGATTGGAATCATCTTAAGATACTAATCTCTTACCTTGTTCATTTCCTAATTCTCATTTATATGTATTTTTATGCTTGTCAAAATCTTAGAAAATGCATCTACTGTTGACTCCCACCCTCTCAACTATATTCTTTGACTGGAGTAGTAACAGAGTATAGTCCACATCTTTGCATGGCTTTCTTTAAGAGTTCAAACAAGGACACATAACGATGTTCGGGCAGCTGCTGTATTATTTCTGAATGGTGATGATCTAAACTTTATCTAGGATCCCTCTTTGAAGCCCATAAAATTAATCCAAGTCGAAGAGCCAAGATCTTTCTACTATCTTCATTGGGACACAGAGCTTGACTCTCAGCTCTGCCTCTTACAAGCTGTGTGATATTAACACAATTTTCCTCACTTCTATTAACCTCAGAGTCCTCCCCTGTGAGACAGTAAAGACAGCCATGGTAAGGATCAAATTGGTTAATGGACATAAAAGCAATAAGTGATCTGCAAATCTAACTCATGATCATTTTAGTGGTAGAATTTCAAAAGCATCAGTATCATACATGTGAACTCTGTAGACCAGAGCCTCCAAGGAATGGATTATTTCCACTGGTCCTTCCCGATTCTTAAGTCAAATTTGAACTCTCTAGGTTAATACCAAAGAATACATATATACTAGTTATAATGGAGTCGATGCTGTTAAGAAATAAGTTTGCTCCTTTATTTAACACCATAGCCCATCTAAATTATTTCAAATCGAACAAATAGGAAAACTGCAGCTCCCTGAAATCCTCTGGGAAAAATATTTAGTCTTAGTTTCTCCTATGAGCGATTTGCAAAGGGCAGAGATCAAACGTTCTGGATTTCATTCCTAACAACTAGCTTCACAGCAAGCTCTTTGTGCAATTGTGTCTGAGCAAGTTAAGTCTGGAGAAAATCTGCAAATAAGTTAATGTAACAAAATGTAGACTACATTTCACATAGCACCAATATTTATTTATCTTTTCACATAAGAAGTATTTATTGAGCATATTCTCTGTGCCTGGTACTGTGCTATCAATATAAAAAGATGAATAAAACCCTATTCCTCATATAAAGCCATTCATTTTAGAGTAATACCTTTAAATAACCTCCTCAAATCCCCTTAGATTTATGTAAAGTTCTACACTTATATGGGTAAAAAGGATCTTAGAGATCACTTGACTTTATTCCATTCATTTTATTGTTGATGAAAAAAATGAGGTGCAGAGAGGAATTGAATTATCTAAGTTTCACTGTTAGTGGTAAAGTTAGGATTAAATTCCAATTGAAATAATATTGATACACACTTTAAACTGTGACAAACTACTTCCTGAATTACTTAATGGAATTATTAGAACAGACGTTGTAAAGCAAGTGAAAGATTTGAAAATTCCTCTTCATCCTTGAATAAGATTTGAATCAATAAAAATTGCCTTTTTCTCTTTTACCAGTTGTTAATTTGTCATTCCAGTTGGAAAACTTACTCCAGCTGTCTTCTTGAGTGTGGTTCCACGACATGGATTTGGACAACCTGAGATCTTCTTGGATCAATAAAACTTTCTGAGATAGAAATGTGATCTATATCCAGATATTCACACTAAAAAAATGAGATCTGTATGGTGATACTTCTTTTATGTATATGCCACATTTCACAGAAAGGATAACACCTACAGCCTAAGAAGCGGTCCTGAGTTTGTTCATGTGTCTCCTTTCTCTCTCTCTCTTCCTCTCTCTCTCTCTCTCAGGATTTTATGAGTTTATAGCCATGCCATGTCTTCTGATCTAGCTCTGCAAGAACTTCTATGTTCCTGCTGCCAAGAAACCATCAGTAATCTGCCTCATCACAACCCTGAGGGAATTACTAGGCCAGTGATTCGGGAGCCACCGGAGAGTACTGTTAGGGAGAGGAAGTGCAAGTGTAATCCCCACTAGATGATTCCTCGTAAAAAGTATATTAAAGGCTACTTGGTAAGTAACTAGTTAATAAATGTTGAGGCCATTTCCACAGTTTTGCACAATTTACTTGAGAAGAGAGACGGTGATGTTCAGTATCATTTTATTAAATCACTAACCCAACAATAAAATATTTGCTTACAAAACTATTAAATATTTTACTTCATTTTAAAGTTTGCTGAAACTCAAATTGGCAAGCAAAATATTTAATTTAGTGGCGCTGTGAAGATACTGCCTCAGTCCTATTACATCAGTGGTTTTCTATGGGATTTATGTGAAGAGGGCTTGACTGAAAATTTTATACTCTTAAATTGAGTATAAAATTTATCACTGAATTACACTATAAATTTACAGGTCAAGCCTAAAATTCTGGGTGTTTGAATGGTACAGCCATACAACAGGAAAAATACGGTAAACGAAATAATATTCACCTTACTAGTAATTTTCTGAGGCAAAAAGGATTATGTTGCAGCGTAAAGTGCTTTCTGTTGTTGTTGGCAAGTTCATTGTTCTATGACTCTCTAAGTTATCAATAAAGGCCCTGTTTAGACAAGGAAATGGCTACTGTGGCAGTCCTGGTTTTACTGGGTTCTCTACTCAAATTCCTTTTAAGATGAAGAACTATGTCACATGATTCTCCTTTTCTCTCTTTTTTCCTTATCTTGTTTTCTCCTTCTTTCCTTCTTTCTTTCTTTCTTTCCTTCCTTCCTTCCTTCCTTCCTTCCTTCCTTCCTTTCTTCCTTCCTTCCTTCCTTCCTTCTTTCCTTCCTTCCGTCAAAACTATATTTATCCAGACAGAACAAAGACAAACACTACATGATATCACTTATATGTGGAATCTAAACAAGCCAAACTCGTAGCAACAGAGGGTAGAATGGTGGTTACCAGGGGCTGGGGGAAAGGAGAATTGGGGAGATGTTAAAGGGTTCTAACTTACAACTAGAATAAATAACTTCTGGAGATCCAATGCACAACATAGTGATTACAGTCAACAATACTGTATTATATACTTCAAAGTTGCTAAGAAACAAGATCTTAAATGTTCTCACCACAAAAAGAAACAATAATCACGAGACATGATAGAGTTGTTAGTTAAAGCTTATGGTGGTAATCATGTTGCAATATATAAATGTATCAAATCAACACTTTGTACACCTTAAATTTACACAATGTTAGATGTAAATTATATCTCAATAAAAAATATTAAGCATTTATTCTTGGCTGGGCACTGTGCTGGATAGTCTAGATACAAAGACCAGTGAGTAATGGGCAGCCCAATAAGTGAAAACAAAAAGGGGTCAAATATATGGTGAAGGAAGGAGAACTGACCCTGAGTGGTGAACACACAATACGATATACAGACGATGTATTATAGAAATGTACATTTGAAACATAGTTTTACTAACCAATGTCATACCAATAAATTTAATTAAAAAAATCACAATATGGTGTTATGATGACTAAAGTATAGTATGCTATGAAAATTCACATAAAGATCAGTTAACAAAACTCTATAAGGACAGGATCAGAGATGACTTCCAAGAAGTTAATACTCTTAATCGGGTATTGAAGGTGAAAAGTGGGTAATTCCAGCAGAGAAAGCAGCATGTTCAGAGGCATAAAGGTATGGGGAAACTGTAAATAGTTCAGAGGTTCATACAATGGGACAAACAGGGACAGTAAGTGGGGTCTAGGACTGAGACTTGGTCTCAGAACAAGCTTAGTCACTAGAACGAGGCCCAGGGTTTAGAACGATACTGTAGCAAAGTCAATAATATGGGGATTCCTAGGTATTATCCTAGATTTTCTTATCCCCATTCACACCCCATTCTCCCACAGATTTCCATGGTAATATTTGTACCAGAATGTGCGACAGGATAGAATTTACAGATGAAAACAGAGGAATAGGTAGGGATAGGAAGTCACACAGTTATGCACTTAAGAGATAGGAACCAGACTGCACCATATTTACATTATAGATTTTACCATTTCCTCTAAGTAACAGAAGCTCACCCGGTGCTTGTGTTTGTTTATGGAATAATTACAAAAAGCTTCTTAGGAACATAAAGAATATAAGGACAATAAATCAATAACTAGCACGGTAATACACCAAAAATAGATAACTTGGGTAAGCCTAATCATTAAAGAAAAACAATTGAAATATAAATATGGAGTTTAGTTAATACTGTATCAATATTGGTTCATTAATTGTGACAATGTACCAGAGTAATGTAAGATGTTAACAATAGGGGAAATGGTGTGAGGTATATAGAAATTTTCTGTACTATTTTGAAACTTTGCTGTAAATTTAAAACGATTGTAAAATTTTTTTAATTAAAGTTATTTAAATTTAAAAATTATGGCATAAAAGCCTTGAAAGCGTGATGTTAACCTGAAGATTACAATAAAAAACTTAAAATGTGGGGGTTTTTTTTACATAAAAAATTTTTTTTGAGGATTCATATACTATCTCCTAATATGAAATGTCTTATATTGAGGCTGGCTTCAATACGAATGGGAGAGTTATTAGGGATTTTACTGTCACTAATGGTAGGGGTTTGCAGTCAAAAGCTCTAGCTCTGTGATTCTGTCCTTTGGTTTTCTAGGATCAAAAAACTGTACAATCTTCCTTCAGCCTTTATTTCCCTTTTAATTTAATGGAACAATTAGCAATGATGGTAACATAAGCAGTAAATATTTGAGTTCTGACCACAGGTAGACACACTTGCTGTTTAGAGCTTTACAAGCATCACTTTGTTTAGTTTTCCTGAGAAGCCTATGAGGCAGATATAATCATTGTCCTCATTTTACAGTCAAAGGGGTACCAATAGGTTCAGTCACTTGCCCTCAGGTAAGTGGTGGAGTTGGACCATGATGAGGCTATCTGCCTCCAGAGTCCACTCTTCTGCCCTTTCTGTCTACTCCCCCCATTCCTCTGGGCTCACATGTTCTTAAAATGCTATTCACCTGCCTCTGGTGGATATTGAGAGATTTTATAATTAGCTATTGATGCTTGGGGAAACACCCAAGTGGCAGATGTCTACCACATTTCCAGGAACATAAGAGGCACTCAGCAAATAGCTGTTAAATTAATTAATGGATAATACATTAATAATGAATGAATGAATGAATGAATAATGAATGAAAACATCCAAAAATCCCTAATAGTTATTTATTAGAGGAATATCTTCTAGGAAATGCTTTCTCTAAATTAGGGGTAAATATTGTGATGACATGCTGACTTCTCTCCAATAACGCTTCCTACAGTAGTTTCTAGGACCCTTAGAGGGAGAAATATGGCAATGGGAAAAACTTCTACTTCTAAAAACTCCCACTAAGTGACTTCTTATAAAACCATATTGAAAGTCACTTGGTAAATAGCTAGTTAATAAATACTCAGGCCAGTTTCACACAGTTTTGTACTATTGGGGCAAGGGAAGGGGAAGGGTGGTATTCAGTATCACTGTATTGGATCACTAACCCAGCAACAGCAACAAATAAAACCCTACTTTTCCTTATTATTATTGGCCATCTTACTATTTTCTTACTATATTTCCCTTACTATTATTGATCCATTGACAACGTGTAGCTTGTAGCTAGACTATAAATGTACAGCCTTAGTTCCCGTGTGTTCTGCAAACATGAAGTCAATAATCTTCTCATGATTCCATAAGTCAGACTTTCCTCTATCTCCTTCCAGTTATTTCAGTAGCCCAAAGGACCACAAGAGCTGGAAAGAGGGGCAGACCCACCCACGTATCTGTGGGACTCAGAGCAAGCATACAAATAGAGCCCATGTACCCTATCTCTAAAAACTATAAATCAAGGTAACACAATTTAAATGCTCTTTCTCTAACAAAGCTTTAAAACATACTCAGAGATTAATGTTCTCATACTCTTGTAATCACTGGAAGTCCAGTTTCAAATTTAAAATCCTGACTCCTTCCTTGAAGTACACACCAGACATAACAGTGTGGGAAGAGCAAGCTTTGGCACTCAGTCCTCAGCCCGCCTCTTCTGCTTCCAAATCCCAACATAAGAGGTCTCTCATGTAAGAATGTGGACTCTGCAGCCCAGACATCCAGACTCTGTCCACACAATGTACACACAATGCCCCTCAGCTAAAGGTGCACACACAGTGGTATGGTCCAACCTCAGGAGGATGGGCCCAGGGAAGATGCTCAGGCAGACCCTGGAAGTGGGCTCAGAGCATTTGAGCAGGGAACGCTGTAGATACTATCAATCACATACAGTCTGAAAAACAGAAAGATTATCAGCTTATTAATAAAGAGAATTTTAATATAGATAGTTGATTTAATATAAATAATTGATAATTTTAATATAGATGATTTAATATAGATAATTGATATGGATAATTGATTTAATATAGATAATTGAGATAACTTTAATATAGATAATTGATTAAGCAAGTATCAGAGGAAAGAAAAGGCAAAAGGGAATATACAAAATTCATACTTTTCTGACTATTATGCTACCAATCCCAGCTATCAACAAGACATTTAAAATGATTTCCCAAGATCTTAAATTTGGCTATGAAAGGGGGATAATTAGAAAAAGGGGGTGTTCAGCCAGCTGATGAAAAAAGAAAGCCTGGAGCTTCATGTTCCCGCAGTGTGCCTGGCTGACTCTCAGCACCATTTACCTTCTTGTCAACCTGCACACTACCCTCTGTCTGGCAGTCTCCTCCTGTCTGCTCTTCTGCATATTCACTGTAGGCAATGGATCGCTGTGGAAATGTTGTACAGTGAAGGAAAGAAGAGAGTGTGATGTGTATGTACCAGGGATGCCACTCTCAACCTCGCTCATCCTGTTAAGAAATCATCCAAGTGGTTGCCTTGTTCCTGGTCTGAGTCCTTCTGTAGTAGTACATATATACATATATACATACATACATATACATATGTATACATACATACATACACACATACATGTATACATACTGTTGCTTAAACATAAACTCACTAACTGCCAACACAAAAATGAAAATCCATTTCTTATTCCAATGTAAAGAAAGCTCTCACGTGACGAGGAAGTATTACAAATTTCCTAGTACATCCTACTATTAGGTGGAATTTTAGACATTTTTTTTTCCTGAGGTATGTTTTCAGCTAAGTAATCAGAAAGGTCTCTCCATAGCAATTGATTAGGAAATAAAGTGAACAAATATAAAAATATTCCTGGAAGTCCATCATTATATTATTATTTGGGAAATAAAATAAATATCTTTCCATAGCCATAAAGTTGCAAAGAACCTTATATCAGAAATCAAGAACCTTAAAAATAAATGTTTACATGAATTTTTTAGGGATGTGCTTGTTTTGGAGCTCCTAAACAAGTATAGTTTAAACTAAGCAATTAGTCTATATACTCATATTTGGGATAAATACTTTTTTGGGGGAGAAAAATTATTAGCCTAATCTTAATTATCTAAAGTTACTAGTTTTCTTCATTGAATACACTTTTTCTAAATGATCTTGGGCAAGTCACTCAGATCTGCGTTCATTTCTGAAAATGAAGCTGAATCGTGTTATCTACTCCTCAAAGCACCTTTGAGACTGAGAGGTAATAACTATGAGAACCTCAAGGACAGGTACCAGGTCGGGAAATGCTTTAAAACAGAGCTCATTTCGTTCTGTTTTTCTTTACAGTTCAGAGCTCTTAAACATTATAATCAGGCGAGCCAGCTTATCAACTTGCCCCCACTATAATGTCACTCAAAGAAAAACTCAAGGGGAAATGGGATGCCTCTTCTCCAGCAGCATCTACAGCAGAATACTAAGCTCTTCCATCACCCAGCTCTCCCAGACTTCCTTTCCTTCACACATAAACTTTGCTAAGGGCATGTGTTCATTCAAGTGAGTTGTTCAACTGCATTTCTAAAATTTAGCATAAGACAGAACACAGTTCCTGGGTGAGCACTCATACACATGATTAGTGATGTTTTCAGGCTTCATTAGGGACAGGACGAGAGAGAGTCACACAGCTTCCAGAGAGGCTCAGATGAGACATCAGCAGGTACTTCCTGACACCAGGAATTTAAACCCTGGAGGAGCAGGACACAAAAGGAGATGTAATATCGCCTCTCATTTGAATAGAGTTTAAAAGTGAAATGAATTGAATAAAGGAAGACTACTAACAGTCAAAGGATAGAAGAGTTGATCTCTCAAGGTGTCCTCTTGACTCTAATAATTAATTACTGTTACCATTTGTGGGACAGTGAACACTCCTGAGTTCTCTGCTGACTGTTTAACACCTGAGAAAGTCACTTATGGCTCACATCAAGAGCAAGGCATTATAATTTTTATGCTGGCTTCTCTTTTATACCAAAGTCACCAAATTGGTTTTCATGCAGGAACTCAGGTACAGAATGAGTTGAGTGTCCCAAGAAAGAGTATGTTTTCTACATCACCTCTTCCTGCTCATCCTTTAACATAGCAGCAAGATGCCACGTGCTTTCCTCCGCTTCTTCATGGCTGCCTTCATGTCAGCATTTCTGAGCGTGTAGATGAGGGGGTTCAGCATAGGTGTGACCACTGTGTAAAAGACGGAGACCACCTTATCCACAGGGAAGCTGCAGAAAGGCCTCAGGTAGATGAAAACACACGGCACAAAGATCAGGCTGACCACTGTTAAGTGGGAGGCACAGGTAGAGAGTGCCTTGCTCTGGCCCTGGCGGAAGCGAGTTCTCAGCGTGATGAGGATGACAGCATAAGAGAAGAGCAAGACCAAGAAGCAGACAAGAGACAGCAGACCACTGTTTGAGACCATCAGCACCTCTATCACATAGGTGTCCATGCAGGCCAGCTTGATGACCTGTGGGACGTCACAGTAGAAGTTATCCAGTTCATTGGGACCACAGAAGGGCAGCTGGATGACCAGTGTGACTTGTGTGATAGAGTGGATGAAACCCCCACACCAGCAGGCAAAAACCAACTGAAAGCACAACTGGCGGTTCATGACTGTCAGGTAATGCAAAGGATTACATATGGCAACGTACCTATCGTAGGCCATAACTGTCAGCAGAAACATCTCACTGGCTCCCAGAAAGTGCAGGAAGTAAATCTGGGCCAGGCATCCTGAAAAAGAGATGACCTTGTACTGCAGTAGGAAATCCCCTAACATCTTGGGCACAGTGACACAGCTCAGGCATAGGTCAATGAAGGACAGATGGCTCAAAAAATAGTACATAGGAGATTGGAGTAGGTGAGCATCAGCTTGCACTGTTACCACTATCAAGAGGTTTCCCAGAACAATAGCCACGTAAAACACCAAAAATAGTAAGAAGAGAAATAGCTGCAACTCCCAAGAAGATGATAGGCCCAGAAGAACAAATTCTGTCACCTCAGAATCATTTTCTTTTTTCATCAAGTCGAGAATACCAAGTGCCCTGGAAAAAGAATTAAATTGGAACAAGAGAGATTTAAGTTAACCAGAGAGTAAGGGAAGAGGGGATAGTAGAAGTGGGAAAAGGGGATCAAATATATGGTGTTGGAAGGAGAACTGACTCTGGGTGGTGAACATACAATGCAATAGATAGATGATGTTTTATAGAATTGTACACTTGAAACCTGTTACCCCAACAAATTTAATAAAAATTGTTTTAAAGTTTGATGTAATGTTTAAAAAGAGAGATTTAAATTAGACAAAAAGCAAAAAAAAAAAAAAAAAAAAAAAAAAAAAAGTCATCAGATTTTGACCTGGTGTTCATAGAATCATTTTCCAAGGTTAAAAAAATACAAGGTTAAAAAAAAAATACAAGGTTAAAAAAATGCAAGTTCTGTGAGGTAGGAAATGTATGTTCTTGTATAAATAAAACAAGGAACATCATTTTGTATCTCTTCCAACTCTTTATTCCTGTAATGCTTGTAAATTTAATTTACAACACACCAGAAAGGGAGACAATGACCTGGCATAAGGAGATGAGAACATGAGAATCATTCCAATTTTTAATAGACAGAATTATATTATTTAAAGAGTTCTGGAATGAAGCATCTAGATCCAATGCCCAGCTCTACCACTCACCAACGAAGTAACCTCAAGCAAGCTGTTAAACATGAGTTTTATTCTTTGTTTATTCAATCTAACATAGGGATACTAATATCTCCCAAAGTTATTTTGAGAATCCGTAGTATACTATGAACAATATACATTTACACAAAAAAATGACTACATCCCCTCAAAATAAGGGAATATTTCTTATTTATCTTTGTACTCACACCACAATGCTTACTGCATAATAATTTATCAAATTGAAGGAAGACTATATAGTGCTGTGAATTGCTATATTGTACAAAGTTTAGTAGTTATAAATGTATATGTTAGAAAACAAATTATTTAGGAAGGATTGAAAAGAAGCTTATGTTCTTTGTCTTTATTTTTTATCCCAGGTGACAGAGGTTTGGAAGTTTGTAGAGATTGGATAAGAAGAAATAAAACCTTTACCTTTATTTTTTTTCTTAAAAATTTTTTTTTTATTATATTAGTTTCAGGCATACAAAACAACATAATGATCAGACATTTACACCCCTCACAAAGTGATAACACCCCCCAAGTCTAATACTCCTCTGACATCCTAGCTGTTACAGTACCATTGGCTATATTCCGTATGCTGTACATTACCTCCCATGTCTATTATACCGAGAGTGCCAAAAAAATTTATACACATTTTAAGAAAGGAAAAAGCTATTAAAATTGTAATACGTAATATATATCAATAACAAAAGATGAATACAAGTCAAAATGTGACTTCTGCAATTACAAGAGGTGTTCAAAGTGGTTACCATCAGCGTCCAGACACTTTTGATTACGGCGAACTACTGCTTGGCAACATTGACCAAATTGTGCACTTGTATGCATTTTTTATATATGTATATAAAAAATATATGTGTATATATATAATTATATGTATATAATTATAATCGACATACAATATTATTCTACCTGAGCTTCAGGTGTACAGCACAGTGGTCAGGCATCTACACAATCTATGAAATGATCCCCCTGATAAGTCCAGTACACATCTGGCACCCTACATGATCTTTACAACATTGTTTATTATATTCCCCATACTGTATTCCCCAAAGAAATCCAAAACACTAATTCAAAAAAAATATGCACGCCTATGTTTATTGTAGTGCTATTCACAATAGCCAAGCTATGGGAACAACAAAACTGCCCACCAATAGACGATTGGATGAAGAAATTGTGGCACATTTATACAATGGAGTATTACTCTGCTCTAAAAAAGAATGAAATCTTACCATTTGCAACAACATGGATGGACCTAGAGGATATTATGTCAAGTGAAAAAGTCAGCTGACGCTATGGAAAACAGTATGGAGGTATCTCAAAATTCTGAAAATGGAACTACCTTATGATCCAGTAATTCCACTCCTAGGTATCTATCCGGAGAAATCCAGAACTTCAATTCAAAAATCTCTATGCACTCCTATGTTTATTGCAGCACTATACACAATAGCTAAGACATGGAAACAACCAAAATGCCCATCGGTAGATGACTGGATTAAGAAACTGTGGTACATTTATACAATGGAGTATTATGCAGCCATAAGGAAGAAAGAAATCTTACCATTTGCAACAACATGGATGGATCTAGAGAACATTATGTTAAGTGAAATAAGTCAGACAGAGAAAGATAAGTTCCATATGATCTCACTTATTTGCGGATTCTAAAGAAAAGAATAAGTGAATGAACTAATCAGAAACTGTTTGGGAGACAATGAGGAAAAACTGAGGGTTGCTAGATGGGCGGGGGGAGTGGGGGGTGGGGGGGAGGGTGAGGGGATTGGAGGGCAGTCGGTGACCACAGGATGGCCACGGGGTTTGAAAATTAATCTGGGGAACGTAATTTGGTGGTTACCAGAGCGTAAGGGGGTTGGGGGGTGGGGGATGAGGGTGAGGGGGATCAAATGTACGGTGATGGAAGGGGAGCTGACTCTGGGTGGTGAACACACAGTGTGATTTATGGATGATGTGATTCAGAATTGCACAACTGAAATCTATGTAATTCTACTAACAATTGTCACCACAATAAATTAAAAAATAAAAAAAAAATAGCTTTTCTACAAAATCTGTCAAATAAAATAAAATGTTATTTAAAAAAAAAAGTATACAACTGGTGAATTTGGATTATAGTTTCATATAAAGCAATACTTTGTTCCATTTTTGCAACTTTTCTGAAAGTTTTAAATTATATCAAAATAAAAGTTGCCACAGATGTATATGAAAAGTGCATTTCTAATAAAATGTTTTTTTAAATACTTCAAAAAAAAAAAAAAAGTCAGCTGAGAAAGAAAAATACCATATGATCTCACTTATATGTGGAATTTGAAATATTTACCTTTAAAATGTAGGGAAGCATCAAACTCAAAATGAGTAAGACGTGCCTGAAATATACTAAAAATTACCAAAAGTATAGACCAAGGGCAATGATTTATATCATTACAGCATGTACAAAAGAGGTTCACCATGACTTATTTTGTAGGAAAGGATAATAAGAGAAATCAGAATTATACTGTCGTTGGGCTTTTCAGCAGCCATAGGTACACTTAAGATAAATAAAAGATACACAAAGGTGTTGTTTTATACATTTCTCCTGTTTTACACTTGCGTTCACCCCCAGCATTGGGTGGGAAATCTTGAAACACAAATAAAAACTCAGGAAACATTGACACATTCTTTTCCATTAATGTGATTAAGAATTAGCAGATGCTGTCTATCCAAATTAGGATCTCCTCAATCTAGAACTAGCTCTAGGCAAGATATGAAGTGAGACAAAATTTGTATTTTTCTGTCTTCATTCCCAGTTACCTACTCCATGTTGTCCTTGGTTCTCTCGAATCATTCAGAGAAAGTTATGTGGTAGTTATTCATGTTAGGTGCCAAGGATTTACATAGGCAATGCAGAAAAACGCTGAATTTCAAAAGGAAAATTTCTTAATACCAAGAAATTTCCCTCTATACAATATTTCAAGATAAGCAAACAGGAGAGAGATTTTGGGGCCAGAAACATTTGAATGTCCCTTTCATACTACATATGTGACCACTCTCTTCACCAGGTTATAGAGCCAGGATATGAAAATCTTTATGGAAAGATCCAATGCAGCATGAAGGGAAGATGATAAAATCAAACTCTTTAAATAATCATGGGCTATTTGTGGATAGTGGGGCAACTACTCTCTAGTTTTTCTAAGCAGGGAACCAGAGAGATACGTGTAGAAAATCCTAAGAAAGGGAGTAAAGTTTTCCTCATGAGAGTTGTGGATTTTTTTCAAACAGACTATACTATGTTTTGCTATTTTGTCTATTTATTTTTGTCTATGTTGAACTAAAAGCATTCACAAAAGGAGAAACAACAATGATGGACATTTTATAGTTGGAGATTAAGTGCCATGTAAACTCCTTTTGAAGATATCTGGTGTGTTTTCTAATTTTTTCTGAAATACCAAGGAATAGACACCATTCCTTGGAGATGGTGCCCATCAGGGTATGTCCCATTGAGAAGGGCATACTCTTTCTGTTCTAAACATATTTGGCTTTGTTTGAAATATTGCACTTTAAATTGCATTTGGGGGAAGTGAAGAAGATTTAGCAAAAAGCAATTGAAATAATTTAACAAATAGAAAATTGGATATAGGAGGGACTGTGATAGAACCAGGTAGTCTTAAGACAACAATGCATGAATCCAGTGCCTTCTGTTATATAAAGTTGATCCTATCTTATCCAAACCTTGTAACCATCTTCCAAGATGCCGACAGTCCTAGAATTCCCTGATGCTATGGAAATGTCATTGTTCTGTGAATGCTTCTAAGTGTATAAACCTCAAACAACAAAATTACAATGGTTTCTTAAATTTAAAAATGATGAATGTTAAAGTATATACAGAAAAAATTACAGACAACAGAAGGTATAAAAATGGTTTCAGAGACAGAAAGAGGAGCAAGGGAGATGAATGGAGCTTTGAATAAATATATCCAAGAAACTTACATCATTGCAGTCAAGAGCTATGTGGGTTTGAGGAAGGAATATGTTGCCCTGCTTTTCATCCCACAAGCCTCTTCTTCATAATGTCAGGCCCAGCAAAATAAAAAATTCTCAGATGACCATCACAGTTGCCCCGTCTGTGCCCTAACTGTTTCCTTATAAAGCAAGCCCTAATTGAGGACTGGCTGTATAGATTGGGAAAATATCTCATCCCCAGGGCTCTAGCTGTGTCTGAGGCTTTTGCAGTTCTTACTGCTCAGCCTAATGAACGCTGGGATTCCCTGGGTTGCTGTTGTTTGAGTTGTCTGAATCTTGGTTCTTGCTGGAAAGCTGATCTTAGGCCTTGCATGTCCTGAAACAGTCAGACTTCATTTCACAACACAACCTACCCCTTTTGCCTACCTTGGATTGATGAATTTGAAATTACATATGCTATCAGTTTTCCATGTATCAGACTGTATCTGAGTAAAGCAATTCTCATTGGCTTCCAGCTTCCTGGAGTGGGCCAGGCCGAATGATAAATACCAAGTTATCACTGGAAGCTGGAAAAATGGAAACACTTCCTTCAAGGTATTAGAGAGCCTTAGTACAACACCTGAGTCTCTTGGTGACACCTCAAGCAACTTACCAAATTGGTGCCTGTGAATGGGTTTTATATAGAAAACACAGCTGTTGTCATTAATAATTGAATATTTTTAATAAATTGTTGCTGTCAAAGCATAATTTTTTAAATGTTATTAAACACAATTCTCAAATGAATAGATGATGAACAATGTCAAAAACTGCATTTAACTCTTTCATGAGAGACAGTAGGATGACAAAGCCAATTCAAAAGGGAACATAAAAATATGACTTTATATAATCAGAGTATAAAAAAGAACACTGAAATAAAAATTTTAAGTTATATGTAAACCAGTAGTTAATGTCCTAAAGGGAATACAACCTTAAACTTTGGGATTATCTTTTCTACCACACTAAAAAAATAAATAACACAATTTAGCAGTTTTTTATTACGTCTTATTATGTAATTGTATGATGTCTGAGAGCCCATAAATAGTAAATACTAAGTTGAACAAAATTATATGCCCCTGTAGTTAGATGACTCTAAAATGGGCTTTCTAAACAATATTTTAACATGACATTAAAAGGTCACATTTATACTTGGATTTCATTTAGGATAAAGACAGGAAGTACAGCATAACACCAGAATAATATCAGTCATTTCTCTTTCTCAGAAGGAGTTCTCATGGCAGTCCAGTTGTTAGACTTTTCCCTTCTCCTGCAAAGTGACAGCTCAGGGGAAAAGATGAGACATTCATAGGTGGGTGTAGGATCCACCTTGGTTTAGAAGATTCAGGCCCCATAGGAGTCAATAACTCCTGTCACAACTCTATCAGCTTAGTTTTCAGGATCCCTGCTAGAGACATGCACAGCCACTGGAATTATTGCTCTCAGGAAAGCCCAAATTTATCACCTCTCACCAAGAATTCATAAGTCATTCGTCATCTTACTCCAGACAAAACATTTATCAATCAATTCATTTTTACCTAAGAAATATTTTCAAGAATAGTTGATATGCCACCATTAGATTTTTAAGGAACAGAGCTAGAAAATAATGAAAGATAAAAAAGAAAACCTCTTCAATAAATGGTGCTGGGAGAATTGGAAAGCCACGTGCAGAAGAATGAAACTAGACTGCTATCTGTCACCATGTAACAAAATTAACTCAAAATGGATCAAAGACCTAAATCTAAGACCTGAAACAATAAACTTCATGGAAGAAACATAAGTACTAAACTTATGGACCTTGGGTTCAAAGAGGATTTTATAAAGTTGACCTCAAAGACAAGGGAAGTAAAACCTAAAATAAATGAATGGGGCAATTTCAAACTAAAAAGCTTCTACACAGCAAAAGAAACCATCAACAAAATAAAAAGACAACCAACTGAATGGGAGAATATTTTTGCAAACAACGCCTCCAATAAGGGGCTAATATCTAAAATATATAAGGAACTCATATAACACAACAATTAAAAAACAAACAGCCCAATTAAAAACTGGGCAGAGGACCTGAATAGACATTTCTCCAAAGAGATGGCCAATAGACATATGAAAAGATGCTCAACATCACTAATCATCAGAGAAATTCAAATAAAAACCACAATGAGATATCACTTCACACTGGTTAGAATGGCTATCATCAACAAGATAAATAGTAACAAGTGTTGGGGAGGCTGTGGAGAAAAAGGAACTCTCATACACTGTTCGTCGGAATGCAGATTTGTGCAGCCGTTATGGAAGGCTGTGTGGAGGTTCCTCAAAAAAATAGAGAATAAAATTACCACATGACCAATCAATCCCTTTCCTGGGTATCTACCCCAAAAGTCTAAAAACATTTATCCATAAAGATGTATGTGCTCCGATGTTCATTGCAGCTTTATTTACAGTGGCCAAGACATGGAAACAACAAAAGTGTCCTTCAATAGATGATTGGATAAAGAAGATGTGGTATATACACACAATGGAATACTACTGTGCCATAAGAAAAGATGAAATCGTGCCATTTGCAACAAAATGGATGAATCTTGAGATTATTATGCTAAGCAAAATAAGTTAGACAGAAAAAGTCAAGAACCACACGACTTCACTCATATGTGAGATATAAAACTGAAGGCAACAAAAGAACAAGACAAACAAATAAAGAAACAAAAACTCACAGACACAGACAATAGTTCAGTGGTTACCAGAAGGTAAGTGGGGAGAGGGAAAGTAGAAGAGGGTAAAGGAAGTCAAATATATGGTGATGGAAGGAGAACTGTCTCTGGTTGGTGAACACACAATGTGATATATAGATGACATATTACAGAATTGTACACTTGAAACCTATGTGATTTTATTTACCATTGTCACCCTCAATAAATTTTAATTAAAAAAAAAGAGGAACATGTCAATAATATAACAGAGGGGTCAGAAAATGTTTTTGTTTTTTTTTCCTAAAGGACCTAATAATAAATAGGCTTTACAGTATGTAAGGTCTCTGTCATAATGAGTTAACTCTGTATCATGAAAACAGACATAGAGAACGTGTATATAAATGGGTATGGTTGTTTTCCAATAAAATCTCATTGACAAAACAAAAAAAGACACATTAATTAAAATGCCCATATTTAAAGACAGAGAATCTTAAAAAGCAGCAAGAGCAAAGCAGTTAGTTACCAAAAAGGAGCTCCTATAAGACTGTCAGTGGTTATCTCAACAGAAACTTTGCAGGCTAAAAGGGACTGGCACAAGTATTCAAAGTGATGAAAAGCAAGAACCTACAACCAAGATTACTCTGCCCAGCAAAGCTATCATTTAGAACCAAAGGACACATAAAGAGCTTCTCAGACAAAAAATAGCTAAAGGAGTTCATCACCAAACCAGTATTATAAGAAATGTTAGAGGGATTTCTGAGAAGAAAAATGAAGAGGAGGAGGAGGAAGAAGGAATAGAGGAGGAAGAGGAGGAGGAGGAGAAGGAGGAAAAGGAAAAGGAGAAAAGATAAAAAATATGAATAATAAAATGGCAATAACTACATATCTTCGAGTAATTACTTTCGATGTAAATGGATTAAATGCTGCAATTAAAAGACCTAGGTTGGCTGAATTCATAAGAAAACGAAACCCTTACATATATGTGTGCTGTCTACAAGAGACTCACTTCAGATCAGAAGACACACAGAAACTGAAAGTAAAGGGATGGAAAAAGTATTTCATGAAAATGGATTTCAAAAACACCTGGGGTTGCAATATTTATACCAGACAAAAAAGACTTTAAAACAAAGGCTACAACAAGAGAAAAAGAAGTACTCAATTATCCCACTTCTGGATATTTATCTGAAGAAAGCCAAGCACTACTCCCAAGTGACATGTGCATCTATATGTTCATTGCAGCATTATTTACAATAGTCAAGATATGGAGACAATTCCATTGTATATATGTACCACCACTTCTTTATCCATCAAAGAATGAATGGATAAAGAAGTGGTGGTACATATATACAATGGAATGTTACCCAGCCATGAAAAAGAATGACATCTTGCCATCTGCAACAACATGGATGGACCTAGAGGGTATTGTGCTGAGTGGAATAAATCAGACAGAGAAAGACAAATGCTGTTTGATTTTATTTACATGTGGAATCTAAAGAACAAGATGAATAAACAAAGAAAACAGAAATAAACTATAGATACAGAGAACATTTTGAGTGTTGCCAGATCGGAAGGAAGTTGGGGGGATGGGTGGAAAAGTAGAAGAAATTAAGAAGTACAAATTGGTAGTTGCAAAATAGTCATGGGGATGTAAACTATAACATAAGGAATATAGTCAATAATGTAATAACTGTATGGTGTCAGATGGGTACTAGATTTATTGGGGTGATCACCTCGTCAGTTAAATAAAAAAATGTCTAATCACTATGTTGTACACCTGAAACTAATATAATATTGTATGTCAACTACAATTGAAAAATCAAAGAATATATTAAAGTCAAAAAAATCCTTTAAAAAAGTGTTTCTTTAGTCTTGCATGAGGACTTCTGTACTGGAAAGACCACCTGGACTGTAGTTACAACTCTGCCGCTTTTACTTCTGTGACCTCAGGCAAGTCACTTAAATTCTTTGACATTCAATTGCTTCATAAGTAAAATAAGGATATTGAGCCCATGCATATCACATGACTAAGGATCAAATAAAAGTGTATGTTCAGGTCTTATTATTTCTGCATCAATACCATTTGTTTCTCCTCTAATCTACTTTGTACTAAGTAAATTGCTGCCTGGTTTCGGAAGTAGCCCATTCATAGCTAAGGGCTCCCCTTCAAAGAAATTAGAAAACTGAGCTAATCATCCACAGCAGAAGACTTGGAAAGTGTCACCATTTCTCTGCTGAGATCTCTTGCAAGTTGCAGGCTCTTCTTGCTGGTCTCTGTTTCTTCCTCTACTGGTTTTCTCTCTGCAGGGAGGCCATCTGAGCACACAACTTGAGTTCCCTACTTGACAAAATGCCTTTGTCATATTGTAATCACAGAACAGTTTCTCTAGTAAGTCCCAGATCATATTGTGTGTTGTGTGTGTCAGAGGGCCCAGGTCTGGGATCGTTGGCTTTTGCAGGATTTGACAGTCCTCCTCTTTCCCCTCTTTCCCCAGAAGCAGGAACAAGGCTGGAAAGACCTCTGTTCTCCTTCACTCTCCTCTCTCTCTTACTGCTGACCACAATGAGCCTTGGATTGATGAACTGGCCTGGACTGCTCCCAATTGCACCATCGCAGACAGCTCCCTATTGCCTACCATCTCCTCTTACATCCCCTTCTGTTCCTGGGCCCCAGGACTGCACCTTTTTGTATCATGCTCCAATGTTAAAGACCTGCCTCAGACCCTAAGAGCAGTGCCGGGATAGAGAGGCACTGAGTCCAGGGCACAGTTCCTATCCTACCAGCTGATGCCTTTGAACGATTCCCCCACACTACAGCTTCTGAGACTTCAGCTGGGCATTATAAGAATTACATCTGGAACATTCCAAGGATTGGACCACCTGCAGCACCTTTCCTTTAAGCATCATGCTCCCTGTTGTCGGAATCTGTTTCTCTCTCCAGATACCCTGGAGCCCCTCAGATTCCTCAACACCTTTTCCTTCCATGGACACTGCCTGAATTATAGCCAGAACATCCCGTTGCCCATCAGCCTTAGTTGTCTAACCCTGACACGCAGCTGTCTGACAGAGCTACAGGAACTGCAAGGACTCTTCCCAAAACTTGTCCCTGATTCCCCTCCTACAACCAGCCCCAGCCCTTGGACCCTTTCCTGGAGGTGCTGGATCTGTCTGCCAACCTGCAGCTGAGTAGGCCAAGCTCAGCATGGCTTCCAGCTTCATTCCCTTAGATTGGATGACACCCCACTAGTGCATCAGACCTCCTAAGCTCAGAGCTGCTCCACTTGGACTGCCTCTCCCTTGTAGGAACAGATTCCGAAACACTGGGAATGACTGGCTACTTTGAGCTTCATGCACTTAACCTTGGAAGAAACCAAATCCAGAACTTACAGGATGGGGATCTCCTAAGCTGCAGTTCCCTGGAACTCCTCAGCCTTCCTGCCAATGCACCAGTTACTTCTCTCCAGTTTCCTGAGTGCCCTGCCCCAGCTTCAGTGGTTCAATCTGTCAGTGAATAAGCTGGGCCCAACCTTGGTGTCCCAGAAAGGCGGGTCAGCTCAAATCTGAGAGTGCTAGATTTGTCCCACAATGAAAGATGCATTCTGCCCTGCAAGGCCTTCTCCTCTCTTCCTCAACTCCAGAGCTCTGGCTGAGTGGTAATATCTCCAACTTATTCAGTATGAGCCTGGAGGGACTGAGGTGGCTAAAGACCCTAGACTGTGTTGGAACTAAATTAAGATGCTACAGCCAAGTTGGCTCTCCTTTCTTCCTGCCCTCACCTCACTGAACCTCCCGGGCACCCATTTAGAGTGTATCACAGGCAGACAGCTCCAGGGTCCCCAGAATCTGAATCATCTGCTGCTGGGTTCTTCTAAGACACGGGAGATCTATCCTCCCTGGCCTCCAGTACTGCTCAGCTTGGAGGTACGGGCAGCCACTTCCATGTTTAGGCAGCCACTCCCAGTGTTTAGGATCCCATGTGGAGAACACTTCTTGTTCTTGGAGAACCTTACCTTACAAATTACCTATATGTTGCTGTATCCGGACAACACCACAGTCATTTCCCTTCCCTGCATCTTCTCTAGTGAGGCTGCAACCTCTACATCTTCTCTAGCCATCAATACTGGAGAGTCTTCCCGCAGCTTCCTCTCCTGGAGCTCTTGAACTTTTCTGGTCTGATCCTGAGGGTACAGAAAATCTGCATCTATTTGGGATGCCCAGGCTGTGAGTGCTGGAGCTGGGGGATTTGGATTTCCTCTGCGAGCCAAGATCAGTGAAGCTGGAGATGTTACTGAAGGAGCTGCCTCAGGAACTGGCAATGAGCGACCTGAACCTCAGGAGCTTCTCTGTCTCCTTCAGCTGCTGCTGCCCAACTCCAAATGGGCCTTGGGGCTGGACAGCAGCCTCCAGGGACTAATCCCCCAGATGCCTCAATATGCTCAGATATCACCTTCATCAGCTAGTATGAAGCTCTTGGGTGGGGCCTTGGGCAACACAGTCCCCAAACACCTCTCTGTATGTGCTGGAGAACTCCGTCTGCAAGTCCAAAGCCTGATATTACTCCAAGACGCCATCGCTCTTCTTCCTTTCTGGTCACTGCCCACATGATCCTGAGTTTCAGGGCTTTCTAACAAGCTTCACTCTGGTGTTCCTGCTGACCTTCTTTGCATCGCGTGACTGTCCTAAACGGCCCTGGCTTCACCACCTCCAGACCCCATTTCCTGTCTGGTGGTAGAAATTGGGTGCACATCACCCCAGAAGCCAGTTCCATTATGATGTCTTTGTATCCTAGTGAGGGCAGGACCGAGCCTGGGTACTGGAAGAACTGGTTCCCACCTTGGTCAAGCCTCTTCTAGATGGCGAGGGTTTAAGGCTATGCCTGCCTGAGAGGGGTTGGGCAGGATAGAAAGGATGCTATGGCTACCAGCATGGAGAGCAGCACAGGCACCCTCTGTGTACTCACCTCCCAGGTCCTGGGAAGTTCCTGGTGCAACCTAGAATTAAGGCTTGCCACTTGCCACTTGGTAGCCAAACCTGGGACTTCCGCTGCTTTTTCTGGAGCCTATTGATCAGCAGAAGCTGCCCAGCTACCGCCCCCTTTCCTGGTGGCTGCAGAAGGAGGACTATTTTGATTTGTCCCAAGAGAGAGTTGAGTGGGATGTCTTCTGTGAGCAACTCCAGAAAAAGCTAAGGAAAGCTGGGCAAGAGAAAGGATTTGAGGCTGTGAAAGAGAGATTTGGCCATGCAGGAACAACTCCCAGAAGGGGCCTGGACGCTATCACGTCACTGGAGAGCAGTCTGCAGGCAATGCTCATTTCAAGCCTACTGTCCGCACTAAAAATGACACATGAAGAAACCAAATCCCAATGGGATAACATATTAGAAAACACATAGAAACAATATATTCATTGAAAAACTGTTCTAATATTTGTTAGTCCTCCCAACACAAGGCATCCCCTAAAAAAGAATACACAAAAATGTTTTCTAGAATTAAATCTGCATTTTTCATAATAAATTCATTCTGCCTGATGAAAGTAATATATTTACTTGTTTGGTAAAATAAAAAATCTACTTTATTCTAGCAGAATGGGACAAGAATCAATGAGGTATTTGTCGGCTTGCAGAAGCTAGATTGAAACCATGCCAGCAATTCACCAAAGGTCCAAAAATTCAGAGTTTTCCTAACTTATGAGGCTCTCACAATAATAGTATTACATGGGGGAGAACAAGAGTTTTAATCCTATATTACAGGTGGGAATCTAAGCACACAAAGATTAAGTGATTTACCACCCTGGCACAACTGTTACAAAGTTTGGACCTGGCCCTAGTTCCTCTGAGTTACAATCCCGGAACTCTATGTTCTCTCCTCTCCTATCTGCAGTTATCTTTAACCAATGACAACTTACCTTGCTACAAAGTTAAATTAGCCAAGCATTTGGGAAACGTCTTCCCCTTCCTGCAAATCTATCAAAGCAGTTATCACCAAATAAAACCTGTGTGTGCTACTGCCATCTGGTGGTTATATCTTTGTTCCTTGTTCAGCCCAGAAATCGCCAGAACCACCTACACAATCCTTGCAGAACCATCTTTGGTCAAACTAAGGAGCCACTCAAATTTTGGCTTAAAGAGTGAAATAACTTCACACACTTTTTTTTTTTCTTCAGGAAAAATACCAATTTCTTCAATTAATGGAGTTGGACTATTTGTAGTCTCAGCATAACTCTGGGTCTTTGCAAACCAAGCTGTAATCCAGAATTCCTTTTCTTCCTTTGTCTGCTGTCAGTCAATGACCCTTGGAAATTACAATTTATTTTTGAAATATTTGAAGCTTAATATTTCCCATTACATTTTTTTAAATGTCATTGACGTTACCTGGAGAGTTTATTTCTTTTCTTGACACATCTTAGATGTATATCATGGAATTTCAGGATTGAAAGAAATGTGCTTCTGATGCTTAAGTCCCCTGTACCACATTCACAGCCTGTATCTGATAAAAATCCATGGTATAAAGTAATCTTCTAGAGCAGCTTTTTCCATCACTGGATAGGTTTCTGTGTTAGAAAGTTATTCTCCATATTGAATTACAATGTGTTTCCCTGTAACTTTTAACTATTACATTTAATTCTGTATTTTGGGGATTAAATGGGACAAATTGAATTGCTCTGTTAAATGATCACCTATAATGATGAGTGGTGAAAAGAAAAGGGAGGGACACATGCCAGAATGGGGTTAATTAATTAATTAATTTAATATAGCTAATCAATTTAGTTAGCGATATCCAATAGCAAAAGACAAAGGCTATTGACAGAATGTGCAATAGACATGTGAGTAGAATATGCTAATGACAGAAAGTAAAGGTGGTTAAGACTAAACTATATACATTGATAACAATGTCATGTCAAAGGAGTATATATACATATAAGTTTAAGAGACCTCAACTATGTTTACTATTGATCAAAAATCTCTTGCCCAAATACACAAATAACATTAATAAGGCATATTTAAAAGTAGTAATAAGCTTTATAGGATAGTAACTATTACAGTAGATACCAAAAACTCACCAAACTGGGAGAGAACAGCACTGGAAAAGTCATAAATCAAAACCTTGCCAGTTCTGTAGCTGAGAGAAACTCAGGCGTCTCCCACACGCTGCTTGCTAGTTCCCAAGAATGCTGTTGTTGGCATTGTCGTTGTTGTTGTTGTTGTTGCTAAAAGTCAAGGCGTCTTCTGATGTTGTAAGCTGCAAGCTTCACACAAGTTTTCTTGATGCTAACAGGGTCTCAAGAAGGCTAACCGTGGGTAACAACACTGGAGAGGTCTGGAACCAGCCAGACCTCACCAGGTTCACAGCTGGAAGTCAGGACATCCCCTGGTCTTGTAAGCTGCATGTTGCTGGAAATCTTCAAAATTTTGGAATGATGAAAAATCACCAATGACAAATTACCAAATGACGAAATAATAATTACACTGTCTACTGAGGTCTGACTTATATATTTTCTCAGATGTACCTTACAGCCAAGTTTATTGCACCTGCCTCCCCTTCCGGGAATGGCCAGTTCCGGGAGGGTCCAGCAGTTACTGATAGGAATGCTGGCCATCCGGCCAAAGGGCCAGTTCATCTGGATAAGCAACAAGGCCCGGTGATGTGCCTGTCACGTCCTAATATAACTTAGCTACTTCTTCACTTCATCTGCTGATGTGGGCAAAACAGACAGAAAGCAACATCATCTCGTATCTCACCTTCTCGGGAGAATGAGACCAAAGGGGGAATTCGCTCAACCCCTGATCATAGAATTTTTTTAACCCTAAGCTAACCATCACCTCACAGCACAGACAGAACAGTAGCTTCATCCCACATCTCCCCTACTCGAGAGAATGAGACCAAACATGAGAAAAGCAACCTCATATCTCATATCTCACCTACTCGGGAGAATGAGACCAAAGGGGGAATTTACTCAACCCCTGATCACAGCACAGAAATTACCTCACATGCAGGAATAGATAAAAGCTAATAGACAAAAGCTCACATCAACAAATGAAGGCAAATTTTCCTCAATATCTACCCTACACTTCGGCCTCAAATTTTGTATTCGTTGGTTATAGGTGATCATTGTCACTCATATATGAGTAACACTCCAGCACACCTGATACAACTATAAACAACGTAACAAATTTACAAAAAGCTAACCATCACCTCACATGCAGTCTCTCATGTGAGAGAACAAATAACAAACCAAGGGAACAAAAAGTAAACCAAAAAGCTAGCCAACACCTCAGATGTAGTCTCTCATGTGAGGGTACAAAGAACAAACCAAAAAGCTAACTATCGCCTCACGTGTAGTCTCATGTGAGGGAACAAAAAACAAACAGACAAAAATTTACATCAACCAATGAAGATAAATTTTCCTCAACATCTTCCCTACATCATCCTTCCTTTGTTCCAATAGTCTTTTATTCACCAATTTAAGTATTCCCCATTCTTTTCACTGTTACTCATTTTCCATACTTCTCAGCCCCTCTAAATTTCTTTCCTCCAAATGCACTGCAGTTTGGCCATGTACTTCTTAAATTGTGAGATCCAGAGCTTATGAAGGGCTCTATATCTGATCTCTGTACAATCAAACGGGGTTAGATCATTCCCTCCATTTATATATTCTGAAGTCACATTACTAGTTGTGGCAATCATAATATTGATTTAAATGTTGAATTTACCTTTCTTTGGCTGAAGTGAGATTAAAAGAACAAATTCACAGAACAAGTGAAGCAACAATTTACAGTCAAGTACTAATGGAACAGTTGTTATAATCCCAAAATCCCAACATTACCACAGCATACTTGGGGCTGGTATATGTGTAGAACTGTGGAAAGAATGGAATAGACAGAGAAAAGCTTTGAAGTGTTTTGTAAATTATTTGCAATAACTAACCTCTGTCTTTATATTCTTTGACTTTGCAGAACCCTTTGCCTTTACATTTTAATTCCTAAATCTAGTATTATCTCTTTTAGTAGAGAAATATAGCTGCATTACTATCAATATATACAGATGCTTCCGTACAGTTAACATGCTGATCCAAGGCTTAAGACCAACGTATTCTTCAGCTTAGATCCAGGTCTTATCATCTTTTCTTTTTTCCCTGGAGGTTGGACCAATTTAGAACACAGTTAAATAAATACTTTCTGAGATCTGGCCAAAACTTTCACATTGTTATTCCTAGATGAGGCCACTGGGAGAAGGTGAGTAGTCCAGGAGGGTCAGAAACAAACCTTGGCACATTTATTAAAAAGTGTATGGGTGCCTGGAGCTCAGTGGTAACCCCTGCCAGCTCTCCAAGATGGGCTATCAAAGAGAGGAGAGGCACAGCTCTGAATTTTTTATAATATCTTTTTTGCTTTCCTCTACAAGTGTTACATTTTCTCCATATAAAATGTAAATTAGGGTGGAAAAGGTGAAAGGGATTAAGTATAAATTTCCTGTTATAAAAATTGTCATGGGGGATATAAGATACAGCATAGGGAATATAATAGTCAATAATATTATAATAACTATGTACGGTGCCAGATGAGCACTAGACTTATCAGGGGGATCACTTTGTAAGGTATATAAACGTCTAATCACTATGTTGTACACCTGAAACTAACGTAATATTGCATGTCAACTGTAATTGAAAAATAATTTTTAAAAATAAATAAATAAAAATAAAGTTAGTCAACGACTGAAAAAACAAAATGTAGTTTAAAATAGCTTCCTCAGAATGAAAGTAGTTAGACTCTAAACTATATAGCACAGCTTCCAAAATCAGTGCTGGTCTAACTAAATGTTAGGTTACATGTATTTTATTTATAAATATATAGGTGAATATATTTAATAAAAATAATAATGCTTTAATTAAATTGAGATGTTAACGGAACCACAATGACAGCTTTATTCTATACCTTATTACTTAATCAAGTCAATATACCAGATTTCGTGACCCTGAACATGGGGCAGAAGAAAATAGCAGGCAATAAGAGAACATTTTTCTATTCAAGTACATTGGCTAACCCCAAAGGGAAAAATGTCAGCTACACATTATAAGCACATTTTCTTTAAGAGGGAGAAATCTAAAATGGCTCACTAACTTATTTAAAAATAAGAGGAAATGATTATAAAGCCAATCAATAAAAATATTTAAAGATATGGAAACTTAGATACAGAAACAGACTGAGAGAGAAGACAGCAAAAAACAGTGTGTGTACGCACACACACACAACCTTCCAGCGTGAATATAACTTAGCAACAATCAGAAAGCACAGAGCACAAAGGGGAGTGCATAAATGGGTCATAAAGAAAGACGAAGTGATTCAGGGAGAGGGGTGGCTTCGATGGGCTTGTCTTCAGTAGGCTCCTGTCATGGATAGCCTCCCATTTAATTGGACGGGTGGTGTATCCCCATAACAAATAAAGTCCTTGTTGCCTGGCTTTTGTTTTTAGCACACTGGAGAGTCCAGTCTTTGCATTTTCTTTTAATTTTTTGTCCTGACTACAAGCAGTTGTTTTCTTAATTGACTACTCTTAGGTCATGTGCACTGATTCAGACAACAATATCCAATGAGCACCTATAATATAGCGGACACTGTCTTAGATTCTGGGAATATGCCAATAAGCAAAATAATGTCCTCCTCTTATTTTCAGGTGGTTGGGACAGAAAATACATACTATGTATATAACACAATGTCACGTAGTGATATGTGCTTTGAAGAAAGCTAAAGCAGGATTGGGACACAGAGTAGCAAAGATGGGCTAAATTAGGGAAGGCCTCCCTCTCAGTCTCTGATTTTTACCAGAAACCTGAATGAAGTAAATTAAGGCACGTGAATATTAGTGAGGGGAGAGAGGGACATTATGGGCCTTGATACAGGCCACACTTGACGTATTGGCTGGCTGGAGTGGGGTTAGTGGAAGGGAGAGTGGTAAGAAATGAGGAAGGCCTTATTGGCCTTATAGGCTGTGGTAAGGTATTTGGGATTGATCTGTGTGTGTTTAAAAGACTGAGAGCAAATATTTGACATGATCAGATTTCTAAAACTACCAGTCTAGCTACTATGTGGGTAATAATCTCTAAGTATATAAAAACGGATATGGTTTTTCCAACATTCCCAATATTATGTGGAAAGAAATACCATCTGAAACTATGCGTGTGATATTATTAAAGATTGTAATTGTAAACAAACTCTTGCTTGGTGGCTATACATTCTTGCAGTGTTTTCTTCTATTTACACAGAGCTTGAACAGTACAATTGTTTAAACCTGCGTATATCCTTATATAGATTTGGCCCAAGTTGGTGTTTCTGAACTAGTTTGAAAACCTCTGAATGGCAAGAGAGCATCTACCTTGTTTCATGTAGTTCTGAGGACACAAAACATAGGCATGTGTTTGATGGACCAGGATGGGTGTGGTGATCGCGATGGAAAGGCTGTAATAAGCACCCACATACCCCAGTTCCTTATGTCCTCGAGTATCACACTGAAACAAAGCACAGTAAAAATCTTCACATAATCTAAAACTATGCTGCTAATTGAATTATAAAGACATTTAGAGAACATTTTAATGAGAAAACTTCTGTAGTCATTTGTGACATGGTAATGTCTTGTTATCCCGGTTTTAGGAGCTGAAAAATGAAAAATTCAGAAAGAAATAATCATTCTGAGCCTGTGAGTGAACTCAGTCTTCTTGGATTCCCTTGTACTTAGGAGATTCAGATCCTCCTCTTGTCACTCTTCTCTGTGATCTATGTACTGGCATTAATTGGAAACCTTTGCATTATCTGTGCAGTGTGGTGCGACCACTATCCTGCTGGCCAATTTTTCTTTCCTAGAGATCTATCTAGTATGTTATTGCTACCGTCCCCAATATGCTAGCCAGTTTTCTCTCTGAGATCAACACCATCTCTTTGTTTGTCTGCTTCCTCCAGTTCTACTTCTTCTTCTCCATGGGCACCGCTGAGACCTTCTTCTTGTCTACCATGGCTTTTGACAGGTATCTTGCTATCTGCAGGCCCCTGCACTACCCACCCCACTGTCGTGAAAGTTCAACACTGCATCAGAATGTGTGCCTGCAGCTGGATGTGTAGCTTCTCCTGTTTTCTCCTCCCAGTTTATCTCATCTCCCAGCTTCTTTTTGGGTGCCCCAATACTATTCATCATTTCTTTTATATGACCAAGGACCCCTTATGAAGTTGCCCTGTGTGTCAACTCCTGCCATTGAGATCACATGTGGCATCTTGAACTCAGTCCTCATTTTCTCCACCTTCCTCTTTATTACAGGCTCCTACACCCAGTGATCAGAGCTGTGCTGAGGGTCCCCGCAGCAGAGGCTGGTGGAAGGCCTTCTTTACATGTGGCTCCCATCTGGTCATGGTGTCCCTGTTCTATGGCTCTTTCATGGTGATGTACCATGGTGAGCCCAACAGCAGGCGATCCAGTAGGGATTCAGAAAATTGTGACGTTATTTTATTAACTCCACTTTTCTTTTTTTTTTTTAATTAAATTTATTGGGGTGACAATGGTTAGTAAAATTACATAGGTTTCAAGTGTACAATTCTGTAATACATCATCTATATCTCACATTGTGTGTTCACCACCCAGAGTCAGTTATCTTTCTATCACCATACATTTGACCCCTTTCACCCTCTTCTATAACCCTCTGCCCCACTAACCCTCTAGTAACCACTAAATTGTCATCTGTGTCTATGAGTTTCTGTTTCTTTATTTGTTTGTTTCATCCCTTTGTTGTCTTCAGTTTTATATCCCACATATGAGTAAAATCATATGGTTCTCAACTTTTCCTGTCTGATTTATTTCACTTAACATAATAATCTCAAGATCCATCCATGTTGCCGCAAATGGCACTATTTCATCTTTTCTTATGGTATTCCATTGTGTATATACACCACATTTTCTTTATCCAATCATATCGAAGGACACTTCGGTTGTTTCCATGTCTTGGTGATCACAAATAATGCTGCAATGAACATCAGCATACATATATCTTTATGGATAAATATTTTCAGATTTCTTGGGGTAGATACCCAGGAGAAGGAATGCTGATCATATGGTAATTTTATTCTTAACTTTTTGAGGAATCATCACACTGCCTTCCATAGTGGCTGCACCAATCTACATTTCCAACAGTGTATGAGGGTTCCTTTTTCTCCACAGCATCTCCAACACTTGTTATCATTTGTCTTGTTGATGATAGCCATTCTAACTGGGGTGAGGTGATATCTCATTGTGGTTTTTATTTGCATTTCCCTCATAGCTAGTGAAATTGAACATTTTTTTATATATCTCTTGTATATCTTCTTGGGAGAAGTTTCTATTCTTGTCCTCTGCCCATTTTTTAATTAGACTGTTTGTCTTTCTTGTTACTGTAACTCCTCTTTTCAATCCCTTGATCTACAGCCTCCAGAATAAAGAGATAAAGGAGGCCCTGAGAAAACTGTTGAGGATTATGACCCTTTGTCAAAGACAGTGTCTCAAGAACTAGAATCCATATATGTGTAGGACAAATAATGATATAAAATTGTAAGAAGTTAATGATCTTAAGTAAATCTGAGAGACAAATATATTTCTTATATTCCCTGGAATATATTTAGGGATGCATTTCAATGAAGCTAATAAGATCGTACCAGAACTTGCCTAAATCATTTATTTGTACTAGGCTTTATTGTATCAATATTTCTATGTGCATTGCACAGAAACAAGAAAATACCAGTCATCCTCAGGAATTTTTAAAGAAAAAAACCATATATAGCACAGAGGTCAACTGGTCAGTTTCTATCTTTTGCAGATTTAGGTAAACTTCTTTCTAACTCCTAGTTTCATAGTGATTAAATGTCTGGAGTACCTACCACTATCTCCTTACACACACACACACACACACACACACCATACAAACACGTTCACGTGTGCTTCTCCTCCCAATCCTGAATCTACTTGATGTCTCATTTTGATCACATCTATCTGGATGTGAGACTCATCCTCTTCAACATTTTATCCAAAACGAAACTCATTCCAGGTTGTATGGGTTTATTAACCTGACTACAGGTTGGGATTAGGGAGAGTCAGAGGAAGGGCCACCATGCTGAACACCCAATCAATCTCTCATATTATACCTGGTACTGCCTTTTTTCTACCTTCCTCTTCCTCTTCTTATCACCCACAAGAGTGACCAGAATATCTTTCCCTTTCTTATTCAGAATAATTTTGTCCATATGTAGGCCTTTTGGGATTTGAGATTCTTCCTCAAGTGAGCTTGCCAAAAAACTTATCCTTAGCAAACCTAATTCTTTAACAGGATCATATGAAAATAGTTTTCTCCAACTGGTTACTTTTTTTAGGTTCTTGTAACTTGATATGTTCCTTATTTATCTTAGTACCACCTAGGAGCACTCAATGCAAAAGAGTAAATGTACTGAAACCGAATAGAAGTGAGACCTGAAAATAAGATTGCCTGGAAAAAATTTAATGAATAATAATGCATATTTTAAGTGCTTTATGATTTTTAAAGTGTTTTTCTCCATTTATGTAGTACAATGAACACTAACCATGCATAGAGGATAGTGTGTGTGTGTGTGTGTGTGTGTAAATGAGATTGTATGGACAACGTCTGAAATGAAGTATATTACTCTTCAGTTAATTTTCAAAGTGGCCTGGAAGCATCATATTCATCTTAGTAAATAAATCTTACATCGATGGCACAATCTCATCTCTTAGTGAAATTGTGCCCAGTTTCTTAGGAACATAAAAGACAAGATTCACCAGTTTATCTTCATTTTAGCTATGCAAGGGAGATGAAAGTCAGGGTCTATATAGTTTAATAGCATGACTTAGTTTAAAGCTTGGTACAAGGCCATGGCTGGTCTATGAGCCTTTTGTGTAAATAACAAAAACCAGAAAGCAGCCCTTCAGCTTCAAGTCTTGACCAGAGTGCCTTTATTCACCTCTTTCTCAGGAGGGACCCAAACACATCAGAGTGCACATCTCTGTTCCGCGGGCACAAGCCACGTGACAGTCACCATTCCCTCTATTGAACAGGTTCTCTTATGGCAGGAACAACCTGCAGAGTCTTATAGAATATCCCTTGATAGGAGAGGGAAGAAATGAGCCACCAACATTCGCTCATTAGACATATTGAATGAAAGGGGAAGGAATGTGTTGAATCCTCCAACTCTCCTGAGAGGGAGAAGGCAGGGATTAAATATAGCACATCAATACTCATGAATTATCTTTTTAATTGAAACTCAAAAATTTGCCCTCACTCCATTATTTATTTTTCTGTCTATTTCTCTTTACCAAAGACTAGTAAATATTTAATGTGAATTCTCATAAAAATAATTTCAAAAGATGATTAAAATCAATAAGAAACTTTAAAATGGTGACCAGATGCAAAGTAAATACACAAAAGGTAATAATCATGAAGAAAATATAATGGAAGAAAAATGCCATTCATAATAACAACAAAAATATAGTTCTAAATAAACATAGTCCTACATAAATTTACCAGAGGAGTGAAGCGTGCGTCAAGAAAACTGCAAATACCTTGAAACAGAAAAAAATAAATAAATAAAATATATATTTATATAAATATGAATAATTTATATATATGAATAAATGGATATATTTACCATGCTCTGAATGTAATAAGTAAATGAAAATTGGTCATTTCATCCCAAATACATTTAATGAAATTAAAATAATATTGAAATTATAATTATCCAAATGTTCAGTAATTAGAAATTAAGTAAATTATCATATATCCAAATTATAGAATATCATACAGATATTTAAAATCATGTTTTGAAATATATTTGATGAGTTGGGAAAATGCTAACAATAAAATGCTAAGTTCAATTTTTATTTTTCCAAAATAAAAAAGACTTACATAATTGTTTCCAAGCTTATTTTATAACTAAGAAAATACAAGAGAGAAGTATATAAAGAATTTTATGGTTGCAATCTTTTAATAAAATTATGGCCGATTTTGTTCTGCTTCTTGATGTGTTTTACAGATTTACTGCGGTAACCTTACTATTTTTTTCTTACAAATAAAAGTCAACTTGAAACTCTCAACTTGGCAGTGTTAAAGAAGGCTTATTCTTTATTTCTAATTCTTCCCTCGGACTGAAATTGGGGTGGGAGGGATCTTGCTTCAGGAAATGAAGCTGAGTCAATATAATGGGACTCTGGTCTGGGGTCCACGAGCTGTTAGATGAAGCAGCCACTGAAGAACCTTCAGCAGCAAAATCTGGAAAGAATTTGGGTTATAGAACCTATCCCCAAAACTAAAATTGGTTCAGAATCAATATACTGAACACATACCTAATTCTTCAAGGACAAAATGACATATGCATAAAATACACACATACACAAACAAACTTGTTATTATCTTGTATTTCCTGTAAACATTCTTTGAAAATTTACTTGCTGCCTAGAGCTCATGTAGGATATAAGATTGTGTGTCAGTACAGCATGTATTGTTTTCAGGGCTTCATCCATGTCCCCCAGTAGCACCAATGGTATGAACTCATCACATAAGTAGACCAAGTGCAACAAGAGTTTCCACTTCTTCGTTTTGTGCTCTCTCCTCGAACCAGTTCTCTTGTACATCAGATGAATTTCCTCTTACCTATCTCAATTCTTCAAACTTCCTTGTGTAAAATCAGCCCTAGGGAAAATACGAAGTTGTAAATAAATTAAATATCAACCAATAAATAAATTGTTAAGACCACTGTAGTATGTATACATGATAGAATGTTTTACCAGTATTAAAATAGTTTTAAGTATTGCCCCAAAATATGGGTAAAGACCTAAAATATTCTACTAAGTGAGAAAATGAGATTCAAAATTGTTATAGTATATTAGAACTAGATTAGAAATGGACAATGGGGAAAATGCAGCAAGGTATTAATAATAATTTGATTTAGATGGACTAGTAATGCCATTATTTTTTCATATTTGCCAATTTTTCTTAGTTCTGTTTTCTAAAATAGTCACTTAAATTGTGTATAATTTTCTGACATAGTATAAACACTTAATAATGAGTCAAAGAGCAAATGTCCTACAATGGGATAAAACTTTAAATGATTAAAACCTTTATATAAAAGCAAAAGGTGTTAATGGTGTTATTTACCATTGAGATGAGATGAAAGTGCACTAGAGTGGAAAGAGAAGGTGTTTTGGAAGGGATTTAGGCTCATGAGTCCCATTTCTTCTCAGGGTTCTATCAGCCTGGTGTGTAAGAAAGTGACCCACTTTGTATATTTCAACAAGCTCAATTTCCTCAATATTGTGTCTTTATCTTTCCCCATATCCTTTCAGGCCTATCTATCTATACATCCAAGAATAGGAAACTTTTCTGATTTTCCTCTTGAATTTCATCTCTTAACACAATGTGCCTGAGATTTTCTTTAAGATGTTCGGCACAAACTAATGGTATTATTGGTCCTAAAACCGCATCTACCCTGGAAATCCAATTCTATTTACATGATTTTCGTAGGACCTCCCTGAGCTATGAGTTTAATATTGACAAAATGTACATTATTTCCCCATCATACACATGCTCACAGGTGCTGAAACTAAGTTACCAGGATCTAGTATTTGGATTCCATACTATCATATATTTTCTCTTTACCGCAATTTTTTTCCCTCCTTTGAAACCTTTCTTACCCGTTTATTCTTTTTTTTTTTATTCACCTCCCAAGCATTTAGTGTTTCCTATATGCTAAGTGCTAGGCCCAGGCTTAGAGAAAAAGAAGTGCAAAATACAGACTTTAGAGACTAAAAAAGAAAGACAATGATGACACATAAAGTATATAACATGACTGAGAGAGTATCCTCTAGAGCAAGACTACATGAGTTTAAATTTCAGCTCACACTTAACTAGCTGTTAGCTTCAGTAAATTACATAACCATTTGGTGTGTGAAATCCTCATTTATAATGGGGATTAAAATTTTACTCTATGTTATAAAAATGTAGTGAAATTACATAGAAAATAGAGTTCAGCACAGAGTAGTATTCATTAAAAGTTAGTTATGGTGTCAGATAGGTACTAGACCTATTGGGGTGATCACTTCATAAGGTCTATAAATGTCTAATCACTACGTTGTACACTTGAAACTAATATAATATTGTATATCAACTGTAACTGAAAAATAAATTTTAAAAGATTTTTAAAAGTTAGTTATTATATGAAAACAAGTTAATGTTTAGTGGTGCTATTGTAAAGTCTGTGTCAAGACTAAAGGACGGAAGCCAAGATCACTTTCTAACAGAGAAGTAGAGTCATGCTTGGGCTGGCCTTTGAGGGAAGAATTGGTATAATGGGAAAGACAAAACTAACATAAAAACCAATGAAAGCTAAAAGGTGCAAGAGAACATGAACACATGCTAATCTGTAACCATTGAGAGGATTAGTAGATATTTGGTCCTGTCCAAAACGTCCATAGAGACATTTGATCCACACCAAAAGGTCCTTGAAATTTGGTCCAATCAAAAACATCCATGAGCATATTTGAATCATGCCAAATTTCCTTGATATTTGGTCCTGTCAAAAAAAGTCCACAGTTAGAAAATGTTCAAATAGCCCATAACATTTCTCTGGCATGGAACAAATGTCTCCATGACAAGAGAAAATATCACCAAATATCACTGACTTTTGGACAAGACTAAATGTTCAGAGAGGCTTGTTTAACATGCTCTTTCAAAATATCCAGAAAACAGTTTAATTTTAAGAAATGTAGTTCACACTGTAGCGCTTGTGAGCATGGCTTCTAATACCAGATTGCTTGAAGTCAAGTCCCAGCTCTGCCATTTTGTACCTGTGTAAGTACGACAATTTTTTTCAATCTCTATGTGCCTGTTTCCCTACCTACAAATGAGAGTTATAACGATAGGTTGTCTTATAGAATTATTGTAAGTTAATAGTTACAAAGTGTTTAGAACACAGCCTGCCTTTAAAGAAAAAGAAGAAAAAAATCTTTTAAGAATCACATGTGATTTATAAAGAAAAAAATATAGAAAAGATAAAAAAAATTCACCATCTTTAGCTAGACTGACCAATAAAGAAGAGAAAAACTCAAATAACGAATATCAGAAAACAAAGTGAGGACATTAATACCAACTTTACAGAAACAAACAAATAAAAAGATTGTAAGAGAGTACTATGAACAGTTATGTGCCAATAAATTGTATAACCTAGATGAAATGAACAAATTTCTAAAAACATACAAACTACCAAAATAGACTCAAAAAGAAATAGAAACCTGAAAAGACCTGTAACAAGTAAAAAGATTAAAACAGCGATTAAAACTTTTAGATGTCCACATCAAGGCAGAATGAGAAGATCCCTTTGTTTCTCCCCTTAAAGTTACAAGTTGGACAACTATAATTCAACAAAGGACCACTGCTTGACACATACACACATCTGAGAGATCCATGCATTGAGACATCAGAAGACGGGCATATTGGAATAAGCAGGGAGGGTGGGACAGGGGAAGGACAGAGACATGGGCCACAAACACAGTCTAGCACCCACTGTGGCCCCAGCTGAGGCAGTAGCAGTGGAGGAGTTGGGCTGCAGCCTTCACACAGAAGCCTGGAGAGTAGGAGGAGTAGAAGCAACATTACAGCCTGAGTAGCCACTGCCCATTGCAACTAAACCCAGTATCAAAGACAGAAATGCAGCACAGCAGTGTGACAGCCATGGACTAACAGCCATCATTACCAGCTAGGAGACAAACTTGCAGAGCCATGAACCCGCCTACTCACACTTACCCATCACCGACCCATAGTGGCAGAACCAGTAGAGGCAGCAGAGACACCTCAGACAGCACAATACGCCTGGAATCCTCTGATTACAAGGAGGAAGCTCTAGGAACTCACACATCCAGAGCCCCATCATTCACAACATCGCACCCCAGGGGCAGAGCCCTGAGACCTAGGTGACTCGGACACTGAAGGGACACCCACCACCTCGGGGAATAGGAGGTGACCAACGTGACACCGCCTCACCAAGATCATACGTGGGATATAAAACTGAAAGCAACAAATGAACCAGACAAACACACAAAAACTCATAGACACAGACAACAGTTTAGTGGTTATCAGACGTTAAGGGGGGAGAGGAGATAGTAAAAGAGGGTAAAGCAGGTCAAATATATATGTTGATGGAAGGAGAACTGATTCTGGGTGGTGAACACACAGTGCAATATATATATATGATGTATTGCAGAATTGTACACTTGAAACCTATATATTAATAATTTTACTAACAAATGCCAACCCCAATAAATTTAACGGAATTTTTTTTAAAAAAGTTAATGACAAAAAAAGATTCTCAAGGCAACCTGGGAAAAAAAGACTGTAAACTACAAAGAAAAGCCATTAGACTATCATCAGATTTTTCAGCAAAAACCTTACAAGCCAGGAGTGTGGAATGAAATATTCAAAATATTGAAAGAGAGAAGCCACCAGCCAAGAAGAATATGTCCAGTAGAGTTATCCTTTAGATATGCAAGAGAAATAAAGGATTTCTCTGATAAACAAGAGCTGAGGGAATTTACAAGTCCTGCAATACAAGAAATATTTAAAGGAGGTCTTCTACCAAAAACAAAAAGACGAAAGTACACAAAATTTTGAGGAAGATGGCAAAGACAGATAGAAACAGGAAATTGCAACTCTGTTTTAAAATAAGTCATTAAACAACTATTGCATAAAGGATAAAGGGGGGGAAGCATTTTAAAAAGTGTATAACTTCTTCAATTTGGAGATAAATACACAGCATAAAAAGGAATAATTTGTGGCAACAAAAACATAAAAGGGGAGGAGGAAAAGGACTGAACTTGAACAGATGAATGAAGATAATGTGCAATCATAAGAAAAAGGACTACTGCGTATATGACACTTTCTTGTACATAAAAAAAAATGGTAACCACAAAAAAAAATCTAGAACTGAGACATATTAAAAAAAAAAAAAGGACATAGAGGGGAAAAAGTCATAGAATACCACCAAACTAAAATAACAGACAGAAGGGAAAAGAAACAATGGAGACACAGAGAGAACTACCAGAAAACAAAACATAAAATGGCTATAGGACATCATATATCAATAAATACCCTAAATGTAAATGGACTGAACTCACCAATAAAAAAGTACTGAGTAGTATATTGGATCAAAAAACAAAACAAAACCACATGCTTCCTTCAAGATACACATCTTAGCTGCAAGTACAAATATAGACTCAAAGTGAAAGGGTGGAAAAT
Organism: Rhinolophus ferrumequinum; assembly: GCF_004115265.2. Lineage (NCBI taxonomy): Eukaryota > Metazoa > Chordata > Mammalia > Chiroptera > Rhinolophidae > Rhinolophus > Rhinolophus ferrumequinum. Next base: position 71,311,652 of record NC_046289.1, read on the forward strand.
GACCCTCCAAGCATATAGCATCCAGAGAAAAGCAGGTGTAGTTGTACTTATATAAGACAAAATAGATTTCAAGATAAAAAAGGTAACATGAGATAAAGATGGACATTTTATAATGATAAAGTGGGAAAATCATCAAGAAGACATAACACTTATCAATATACATGCACCCAATCTGGAGCAGCAAAATCTACAAAGCAATTACTAACAGACCTAAGGGAGAAACTGACAAAAATACAATTATAGTAGGGGATCTGAATACACCGTTGACATGGATGTATAGATCATCCAAACAGAAAGCCAATAAAGAAGTATTGGCCTTGGGGAGGCCAGGTGGCTCAGTTGGTTAAAGAGCAGTGTTCATAACACCAACATCACCGGTTCGATTCCCACATGGGCCAGGGAGCTGCACCCTCCACAACTAAATTGAAAAACAATAACTTGACTTGGAGCTGATAGGTCCTGGAAAAACACACTGCTCCACAATAAATTTTTTTTAAAAAAAGAGTACAATGAAGTACAGATGCTATAGAAAAAAAGAAATGGAGATAATAGGACTGGGTGCCAGAAAGGGACCATTCTCCCCAGTTTATACCACTCGGGCACACCAGCCTCCCTGCTTTTCTCCTGACATGACAAATACTCCTACTTACTGTTCCTTCTGCCTAAAATCTCTCTCGATATCCTCTTGGTTTGTTCCCGCACTTTTTCAAGCCTCTGCTCAAATGTTAGGCTTTCCGTTAGGCTTTCCTAAAAACACTATTTGAAATTACAAGTCCTGCCCCATATCCAATCCATCCCACTCCTATGCTTCATTTCTCTCAAATGAAAAAATTTTTTAATTTGCTTATTCATTTACTGATTTTGTTTATTTTCTGTTGCTCCCCACCCCCTACTGAATTGTTCTAGGTAGGCAGGAATTTTTTTCTATTTTATTTACCCTGCTTCATCCCCATTGTCCGTTTAACATTCTGTAAACATTACTGATTAACCCTATACCAGTCTTAGCACTTAAAATGTCATTTTTCTAATGGCAATCAAAAAAATAGCAACTGAAATGTCTCTAAATAACAAATTTGAAAATATTGGTGGGGAAAAATTTTTTCCTCTTCTTCAAAATAGAAACAGGGAATCTAATGGTACATCTTCCTATTGTAGCTATTACAACAATCTCTATAATTATTCCCTAGGAACCTTTTGCAATGCCTGGTTAGTAGAAGCTCAAGAGAAGATAAGAACCTAGCTCTGTAAGTGCGTTATACCTCAGGGAATAGCAGCGCTTTGAATTTCATTGTAAATAAACAAAATTCAAGAATAATCTCATCTGTTGAACAAACACTTTAAAAATACCAGGGGAGAAGATCCCAAATCTCGAAAGGCCGAGATGGTGGGAAATAAATAGAGATAATAATACCTTCATCTGGGCTTTCATCTTGTCCATAAATATGAGCTTTGAAGCTGGGGGAGAAAATCTCTTAAAATTCTCTATTTGCAACTCATGGCAGGTTACAAACTGGGTCATCCAATTCTCCACAAGTCACTCACATGCTTTTCACTCTGTGGAGTAACATTTTATTCTTCCTCTTTGACTTTTCTTCTCCACACATATCCAAGAAGTGAGTTAAAAACTTTACATGCCCTATTACAAATGCTGAATTTTCTGTATAAATGGAATTACTGTCAATTGCTTTCTTCTTGTTCTAAACATGTAAATATCTGGTTAATATAAAATTCAGACAGAAAAGTTTGAAAATATTAATTTTTCTCTTATTTCTCCAAGTCTTGGGAAATACGTTTATCTAATTTATTTTTCCTTTTTAAATATTAATGAGTATTGTTTACAAAGAGGCCTGGGGATTTTGTGTGAAAATGATTTTGTGTGATAAATTTCTGGAAGTAGATTTATTATCAGTTTTGTTGCTAGTTCAATAGAGAAAACATAACAAATCTCTGATTCCACTCATATCTCTCCAACCTATATATTGCTCTCAGTTTCACTAATTTAATGGGTCTCGGTTTTATATGAAATAATTATTCCTTAAAGGACAAAACCGTTCAGTATCTGTGTGCTTTCTGTTTTTTGCGTTTATAGGATCTTCTTTGGATTGTGACTTATACAGTTCATATTCCCAAGAAACACTGTAACAGGAGACCCAAACAGGGTGAGTACTGACACTGATTTTATATACCACTGTTAAAGTCCCATTATCAATGAAAATGACTAATTAAGATAAATAAGAGTAGGGTACCAACATAGCAGAACACAGGTCAGAGTATAAAAGACAAAAATTAAATGACTTTAAAGAATTCAGTCAAATGAGTTATGAAGATAACCACTAAGACCTGTGTAGCAGCTAAGTGAGATTTTTCTTCAATAAAAGCAGCGGAATGATTTGTGGGCATCCCATAAGTTAGGATATTTTTGAAACATTGATATCAATTGCATCTTACATTAGTGTTGTATTTTTTTCTCCTTGCTTCTGTATATTTTGTACTCACTATAATTACTTATAATTATATAAGTGCAAGTTAAAGGTCCTTAAGTTAAAGGCACTCTTATTTTTCATTTCTAGTGAAAGGCCAAGATCCACTAGCTCCACAGCTTGCTGTCTCTAAATAAAATGACATTTATTTATTCTTTCTCAGATACTATATGACAACTTCAGCTGAGAAAAATCATACAAATATTCAGGATAAAAATCCAAAATAATCTTTTTTCTTTTTTTAAAAAAATAAACTTACTACACAATCACAACAGATCAAGGGAGAATCTATGTCTTCTATGACCAAAAGAAAAAACCTCTGATAATTTGAGAAATTCTGGTACCTACCCTATATTGCCACCTGGTATGATGTGAGAGGATTGGGAAACAAATAGACTTGAACCACCAGATTGCATTCAGACTTGATACAGCCTAATAACCCATGAGCAATGAGAATACATAAACAGCAGTTCTTCTACTTTAGATGCCAAACATGGTAGCCAAGAGTAGGCTCCTGAGGAAACAAGACATATGAAACCTTTGATTCAGTAGCAACAAACGGGGTGGTGGGGAGAGCAGGAATGAGTGAAGCAAGGTATTCCTTGTTTCAAGATTCTCTCAAAAGAAAATGCTTAAAATACATATAAAAATGTACCAGAGGTATGTGTAAAAAAGTGAAAAAAGGCCAAACATTGAAAGCAATATAGGAATGCAGTGCATACAAATCAAAACACTATTCTCTACTTCACAATTTTTTTACAGCAAAATTGGCCAACTCTAATCCCATTCAATAGTCCAGTTCGTAAATCAGGTGCTCCAAGCGGCATATTTAGTTCTCACATTCATAAGAGTGTTTCAAAATTTTCAACCAGTGCATTTTAGTTGCCAAAATGTGGGACTCTTCCCCAGGCTGGAGAGAGAGAAAGCATTCCTTATACATCAAACATGTTTGGGTATGATCATATAATATACCATCTATGGCATCACTTTACAATGCCATCAACAAGCACAAAAAAAGGAGTATTCCCTGTGCCTTCTCACTGCATCTCAGTGAGACAGAAACGTTTGAAATGTCTTAATGGAAGTAGTATTTCATTTGGTGTTATTATCAATATTACTAATTACAATAAATTAGTTTTGCATAATGCTTTACAGAGAAATTTCACACACAGAGATTTGCATGGACTGTACTCTATATGGTAAACATATGAGGAAATACATAAATAGAGTTTAAGTGACATATTCAAAATTGCAAGTCTTGCACATCTATGTGTTATCTAGTATCCTAACCTAGTGTAATGATTTCCCCAAGCCATTTTTTTACTTATATTATTTGCCTGTTATCAAAGTGCAATCACACTCTTCGAGAACAGGTTGTGATGACCACAGTTTTGTTGCTTTAACAGACACCTCATTTTTTATAAAAATTGTAAAGAAATTTGGTATTTTCAATAACAACTAGCATATTCCTTTAATGTGCAATAATCAATGTCTTCCAGACTTATGAATGTGTCTGGCAGGGAAACCAACTCTGTGAGCCACTTCATCCTGTTGGGCTTTCCTTCGAGCCCAGAAATGCAACTCGTTTATTTCGTGCTCTTCTCAGCAGCCTACACATTGACCCTGATGGGGAATACAGCCATTGCCTGCGCTGTGCGGTGGGACCGACGCATTCACACCCCCATGTACATCCTCGTGGGGAATTTCTCTCTCCTGGAAATATGCTATGTCACCACGACAATCCCTAACATGTTGGCCAACTTCCTCTCCACCAGCAAGTGCATCTCCTTTGTGAGTTGTTTCGCACAGTTCTACTTCTTCTTCTCTTTAGGGTGTGATGAGGGCTTCTTCCTTTGCATTATGGCCTTTGACAGATACCTTGCCATCTGTCGTCCTCTGCATTACCCACGCATCATGACTAAACAGCTGTACACAGGCCTCATCATCTTTGGATGGTCATGTGGGTTCATCCTCTTCCTAACGCCAGTTGTTCTCATTTCACAGTTGTCCTATTGTGGCCCAAACATCATCAACCATTTTATGTGTGATCCTGTCCCATTGATGATGCTGTCCTGTTCTGAAGACACCACCACCCACTTCATTTACTCTACTTTCAATGCTATTTTCATGATTGGCACGTTCCTCTTTATCCTTTTTTCCTATGCTCTGGTGATTCTGGCTGTGCTACGAATGCCCTCAGCAGCAAGCAAACGCAAGGCTTTCTCCACTTGTGCTTCTCATCTCGTTATCATAATCCTGTTTTTTGGCTCTGTTATGGTGATGTATGTTAGTTCTGGATCAGGGCACCCAGTGAAAATGCAGAAAATTGTGACCTTATTTTATTCTGTGATAACACCCCTCTGCAATCCTGTAATTTATAGCCTCAGGAACAAGGAGATGAAGGCTGCCCTAAGGAAAGTCTTTGGGACTGAAATATTTGTTCATAAAACATAAATCAGAAGTCACAGTGAACTAAGTTTTATCACAACCTATCTTAATAAGATATAAGCAAGATAGTTTCCTAGAGAATTCAATAATTTCAGTTAGAGAAATCTGTCAATATAGCCCATTATCATCTTAAATATCACTCACTACATGATGGGTTAGTCTCATTTAAGAAACAAAATTGTCTTAAGAAAATTGGACTCTTTAAATCTAACTGAGTTTCTAAAAGGAAATGTAAATCAGCTTTGTATTTCAGAACTGGATCAACATATAAGGAAGTGACATAGATATAAACTTGTTTGGGGATTAACACTGTAAATAAATTCTCCTCCACTGATAGTTACTAAAAGGAAGGATTTCTGTATGAAGAAAGTCCAACCTTGCAAGTGTGACCTTATCACTCTACCTCCCAAGAGGGATACAAACGTTTACTCTAAGGATTTTAAAGAAACAAGCATAGCTTTTAGTACAGTTGTCCATCCATGGGGGCTTTGTTCTAGGACCCACCTCCCCCAGCCCTTGTCCCCCATGCAGATATCAAAACCTGTGGATGCTCTCAATCCCTTATATAAAATGGTGTAGCATTTGCATATAACCTATGCACATCCTCCCAAATATTTTAAATCATCCCTAGATTACTTATACAATCATGTGCCACATAACATTTCAGTCACCAATGAACCACATATATGACAGTGGTTCCATAAGATTATAATAAAGTTGAAAAACATATTGCCTAGTGACATTGTAGCCATTGCAGTGTTGTAACACAATGCATTACTCACATGTTTGTGGTGATGCTGGTGTAAACAAACCTACTGTGTTGCCAGTTATATAAAAGTATAGCACATGCAATTATGTATAGTACTTGATAATGATAATAGACTATGTTAGTGGTTTATATATTTACTATTCTATAGTTTAGAGTATCTCTTTTGACTTATGAAAAAGAATTTGCTGTAAAATCATTATGTCGTGTTATGCTGGCAGCAGTTTCATACATCTCATGCTTACCACATCTCTTGATTAAACCATTTTCTCTTGTGCTTGATTTAATCTCGCATTGTTTTGTACAGTAGCATGCTGTACAGGCTTGTAGCCTAGGAGCAATAGGCTATACCATATAGCCTAGGTGTGTAGTAGGCTAGAGCATCTAGGTTTGTGTAAGTGCACTCTCTGATGTTCACACAATGACAAAATCACCAAATGATTCATTTCTGAAATGTATCCCATCATTAAGTGGTACATGACTATAATACCTAAAGCAATGTAAATGCAATGTAAATAGTTGTCATACTGTATCATTTAGGAAATAATGACAAGGAAAAACAGTCTATACATGTTCAGTACAGATGCAACCACTATAGGCCTAAGTACACAGTACGTATCAGCAACAACATAAATTTTTTTTCCAAATATTTTTGATCTGTGGTTGGTTGAATCCATAGATGCTGACCCTGTGGATATGGAGGGCTAAATTTTATAGATAAGAAAGCACCCAAAATAAGAATAGGAATTTAGTGGCTATTGTTTACCTCAAACAGGGTTAAGATAGATGCTAAATACTGTGACTAGTGCCAGGCGTAGGGCTGCTCAGCCAGAGATATGGTCTCGCCAAAGCCAGATGCTACTTGTTTGGGCTTTGTGAACTTTTGAGAGGTTTTATGAAAGTCCACAGAATGAGTTAAGACAGGTTGTTTGTATGGAAAAGCTGCTGGAAATGGCTTGGGTGTGCCTTGAAGTTGGGTGAGGTGGGGGCTCAGGAAATCACTGGGGCGGAGCAGATGAAAGATGATAGTCAATTTGATGGAGACTCAGATATGGTATCTGCATGCAGGACGGGGACAGGCTCAACAAAGAAACAATGGCTTCTGCCAACTCTTCTCAGAAGCTACCAACGTCCCCACAGCCAATGGTAAGTGCAGCCCTGATGTGTTATGGGGTCAGTACAGATGGGTAAATGCATCAAACATTTATCTTTCTGGGAGACATTCCTTATGCACTTCAGAGACCCTGGAATCAAGTCTCTTTCTATAGTGGCTTTTCCTCCTCCCCTTCTTAGTCTCCCTGATCCTTCTTGTTTTCTAAGATCACCTCTCATATGTGACATTTGCACCCAAGTCCTTGTCTCAGGCTCTGCTTTCAAAGAGCCCATATGGGCTGGCCTGGTGGCTCAGGTGGTTGGAGTTCCGTGCTCCTAATGCCAAAGGCTGCCAGTTTGATTCCCACATGGGCCGGTGGGCTCTCAACCACCAGGTTGCTGGTTTGACTCCCACAAGGGATCGTGGGCTGCACCCCCTGCAACTAACAACAGCAACTAGACCTGGAGCTGAACCGCGCCCTCCACAACTATGATTGAAAGGACAACAACTTGACCTGGAAAAAATCCTGGAAGTACACATTGCTCCCCAATAAAGTTATGTTCCCCTTCCCCAATTAAGAAAAAAAAGTCTGAAAAAAAAAAAAAGAGCCCAACCGGTAATATAAGTGGCCCTAGAAATCTAACCCTCAATATGAAATCCTGGAAAGATGGCAGCAAAGACTCCAGTGCAGGAGATATGTCAGATGGTGATAACCCCTAGCACAGAAGAGCATCATGCTTGCTAAGACTTTCACCTGTGATAAAATGGGAGGAAGCACAGATGGAGGGGAAAGGACTGGATATTCAATAGCTCTAGCACTAGAACTGACAGAGACAATGGTAATTATAAGAACTGTAGAATTGGGTGGCTTTCATTTCCTTGACGTATTTTAGAAAAAAATGAAAAATTCAGGTCAACTAATTATCAAGTCAGGGCACATCTCCTCTATAATAAAAGACAAGTTCTTATATTTTGAAACTCCTGCTATTAAGAGGCACAGGACTTGGTGGGACTCGTGATATTTAGAAGGCAGATTAAACAAAATTTGTTGAATATGGCTCTGACACATTTTGTTGAATAATGCTCTGACACATTTATCAAGTAATTGACTTGAAAGACTGATGATTTTGAGTGGGCCCAGAGCAAAATGAAACTTGTATAATAGGTTCAGGCTGCTGCCTTGCTGCTCAGGCTACATAGCTAACAGTACGATGTGATAAGCATCATTAGAGTTGTAGAGCATTTTCTTAAACTCCTAGAACAAGGCCATGCTTTTTATTGCATAGAAATACTCATTGTTTGCAAAGGTTATCCTGATTTCCATTGGAGGGTGGGGAATACTGAGCATCTTACCACGGGAAATCAAGTGGGTATGCAAACAGAGCTTCCCATAATAAGCTGGATATTGTCACATCCACAAGTCATAAATTCAGTCAAGACCAGTAGCAAGTCATGATGCATTGGAAATGGTACATTAATGAATGTCTCCAGGCAGATTCAGAGGACACATCACCTATCTCTGCTGTACCAATACCTCTTCCTTCATTTTATACCTATGGCTTCATCAGGTGTTCCCAAAAACAATTAAATAATGGAAGAAGTTCAGTCCTAATTCATGCATAAGTTGACTCAATATGTTCATATGAGCCAACAATAGATGGCTACTGCATTCAGCCTAAATCAGAGGTTGACTCTAGATGATGGTGAAGGCAAAATCTTCCAGTGTACAAGTAAACTTAGTTGTCCAGTTGTATGATGGTGGGGGGAAAGCCCAAGATAAGGATATGCATGGGCTCTTAGGCTGTAATAAATGACTTTTCTAGTCAGTCAGGGATCTGGAAGATTGAAAAATTAAAGATAGGAAGGAGGCAGTGGATGAAACTGTGGGAATGTATGTAAAATCTTAGTATTTTATATCAATGTTCACCACAGTGGGTGAACTTGAAAGCCAAGTGGATACAATGATTTATACTTCATGTCAGGCAGCTTCTGTCATCTGTCATCCAGGTGCTTGTACAATATGTTCACAAATGGAGGAGCCATACTGGTAGGATTGAGGCTCTGCATAAGACCCAAAACATGGGTCTCCTACCAAGGTTGATCTAGTTATTGTAACTAACAAATGACCAGCCAGCCAGCAGTAGAAACTGATGCTGAGCCATCAGTATGAGACCATTCATTGAGAAAGGCAGCCAATCAATTGGTGGCAAGTTGGTTATATCAATTCCTTTCTGTATGGAGAAGTAATGATTTATTCTTTCTGAAATTGCCACTTATTCTGAAGACAGGTTGCCCTTCCCTTTCTATTCTAGTATTTTCTATTCACAAATAGAGATATTTTTCAACTCTACATCTTACATGTTATAAATATATAATCTCAAGGTATTGATATAGTTGTAAGCACAAGATCAAATTATAAATGATGAAAACAAAGGGTGATAAATATGAGTAAATTAAAAATAACTTTGGTTTAAAAATTACATATATTGAACAGGGAAACGCCAAAAATGGTAAAGGTTAATATTCATAAAATATAAAGAATTCTTTTAAATCAAGAAAAATGAACACATGAATAGAAAAATGATTTACATACATAAATAGAAAGGAAAGGGAGAAAAGGCTAAATGACCAATAAAATGTTCTTTTAAATCCAACCTCATTACTAACAAACTAAATACACATTAAAATAATGAAACATTACTTTTAAATATTCATAATGGTAATTTTTAGAAAGAAGTATAATTGTGTGTGTGTGTGTGTGTGTGTGTGTGTGTGTGTGTGTGTGTTTCAAATGTGAGGAAAATGAGCATTCTGAAAATCTGCTGGTGAGAATGTAAGCTAGGACACCACTTGTGGATAGCAGCATAGCAATATGGCAAACAAAAGCCTAAAGATTATATATATATTTTGATCAGCTAATCCACTTAAAGTAATTCATTGTAATGGAACATCATTGCAGAATTATAATAGAAAAAGACTACAAACTATTTAAATGTCCAACAGGAGAAAATTGCTTAAACAAATTATGCTGTAGCCATAAAATGAAATATTATGCTCCTATTAGTGATTAGGTAGACCTAGATTTACTAACATGGCAAAAGATTCACTCTAGTTTCTATATTTTAAAAAGTATGTTTCAAAGCAACGTGTAGGATATAATCCAATCTTAATGTGAATATAAATAGAATGATAAACACCAAATAAGTTTACACCATTTTTTGTTCTGATTTTTTAGGTTCCTATAATGATACATAATCTAACTTGCATAATTTAAAAGGTATTTTAAAATAAATCAATATTTTAGGAAAATCTAAGAGAGGAAGAAATCATAAAACAGTGCTCTAAAGACAGTGTGAACATAGATGAAACAGTGGAGTGAGTGACGAGAATTATGGGTATAACTGAGGCATTTTCAGCATAAACAAGAGTCTACCTGAGCCACTGCCTCCAAGCCTATTAAAATTTTATTTCTTCCCAACTCCGGGTTTCACCACTCAGGCTTGAGAATAAGAATCATATCAAAGATGCACGTGAAACTCTCAAAATTCCAGAAAATTTTCAAAATTCAATTAATTCCCTTTCATTTGGAAATTCATTATTTAATATACAGGGCATGTATGGAGGAAACAAGAGGCAGCATGGTGAAATTAAGCACTATCTATACCAACTCCAAAATTTTAAATATCACCGATCTAAAGTCAGGTATGAAATGACCAAGTATGTATACTTGGCTACTTTCTCTTCTGCCCGAGTTCCACAAGGGACGTACTAACCCTAAGAACCCTTACACAGCCTGGGGAAGACTGTACAAAGATAGGGACCTGGATGTCCTGGGACATACTGCCCAAAGCAGAGCTTGGCCCAACATAGCCCTTGGGGCTTAGCTGCCATACTTCCCACAACATCCTGCCTGCCAAAAAGAGGGCCTGACAAAGTCAGATTTACCCCAAGTGCATGACTTTCTCCCAATGGCTTTTAGGTCCAGTACTGTTTTCTTCCCAGAGTTTGAATCCAAATACTTAATCAGGACCTGGTTTCTCTTGGGTATTCCTAACTTAAGTAACAACTTCCAGGCCCAAAGGACATTTCTCTTTAGTAATAAAATGTCCTGTTTGGCTAAAGTTTAGCATTGTCCAAAAGTTTAGCAATATCCAAATTGGCTTTTTTTAGGCCACCAAAAGAGTGAGCTTTATGAGCTCAGCTATCCACCAAAAAGCTGAGTGGGAGAAGAGAGACAATGAGATCATTGGTGATATCACAGAGCTTCTGTTGCCATGGCACCAATTCTAGGAAGAAAACAAAGAGAAAGGAAATCAGAGAATGGAAAGGCATTTTCAGCAAAGAAAAGAGAGGAAAATATAATAATGAAGAGTGAAAGAATAACACATAAGTCTAAACTTACTTTTGGGAAATTTCTCTGAAATATCAAGAAAAATTTAATTGTTTTCAGAATGACTGTCTTTCTTGGGGAAGGTGACACATCACAGAGGACTGGTTTCTGAGGTACTTCTGAAAAGAAAAAGGGAAAGAACTGATTTGGAAGGTCACATACTAATAGAATACCAACATAAGTATTATTCATAACAAAATATTTTTAAAAGATTATACCGAGATTAGACAGCCATCGTTAAAGTGACAAAGAATCAATAGTTTTTCAAAAGCAAGTCATTTGGGGAGAAGGTTTAAAAGGAGCCTCCAAGTGCAATATAAAATCATCAGTGAGTCTAAGATTTCTGGATACATCAGTGATGCTTCCAAAATGGAAAATTAAAGCATTCATTATTTAGCACTAGGAGAAGAAACAGAAAATTGTGGGCAGTGGTAAAAGGACCTGGTTAACACTACTCAGAAGTATGTACCCCCAGTTACTTTCTAAGGAACTGGTGAACATTGAATAGAGTGGTCTGCTTTGCTGCCTTTGTCAGCTTGGATTAAAAACATTCTGGCTAGCTGCTTCTACCTCAGACCTTTGTGCTAAAATGACTAAAGCTTGGAGAAAAGAGAAGGAGTCTAACATGAGTTATAGTGTCTAACAGAAGAAAGTACCATCTGAAACTGGTCTGACCCCCATCTACCTATGAACCATGCCCAAAAGTTCAAGTATACTTCACAATCAGCGTGAGACTACCAGGTATGTACTGAAGCAGCGAAGAATAGGAAGGATCTAAGGTTTTGCCCTTGCACAGTTTTTGCTGGAACATTTGCCAAAGTAGCTCATTACCCTGAAAATTCCTTGTGTGTAAGGATTGTTTTGAATAAATCTTTGTTCACAATGGGCACTCATTTTTCTGTGAAATTTGTTGTACCAAGATAAACAGGAAGTTATGTCATAGAGACTAGTCTCTGAAGACCTTAACATGTAAAGTATTCGAAGTAAAAAATATTAAAAGAAGCCATAATAATAATAGAAGTTTTCCAGAGTGACCAAAAAGCATAACAATGACCAGGAAAGAATAACAGGTAGAAGCCATAGGCAGATTAAATAAAATTTTTCACTTCAAGCATCCTATTTGCTGAAAGAAAATAACCAAGCTGAATTACAGCCAAATATAAACTCTTAGCCCTTGTGGGCTTCTGTTTCATCATTTTAAAACAGTAAGACTATCTTCAAAAGAATTTTGTGACTACCATGTATTAGATAATCCATGTGAAATCTGCTGGCACAGCAATTGGCACATAGCAGGTATGAAAAACTATCATCTAAGCATGGTAACATTGGGTAGAGGGTTTATAGCCATTGGGATGGAGGGAAGATCATTTAAAAATATAAAAAGACGTAATTTTGGGTTGAAGGTATGAAAGGAAACTCTGAATGTTAAATGAGACCCCAGGTTTTCTTTTTTTTGTTTTTATTTTCAGTTGACATACAATATTATGTTAGTTTCAGTTGTACAACATATTGATTATACATTTACATAACTTATGAAGTGATTCCCTGACTAGCCTAATACCCACCTGGCACCATACATGGTGATTACAATATGATTGACTATATTCCCTAGGCTATACTTTACATCCCTATGACTATTTTTATAACTGCCAATTTGTACTTCTTAATCCCAGGTTTTCTTACACTTGTGAAGTCTGAAAGCCACTGGACAGTTCCAGCGGGCGTCAGTCTTTGCTTCCAGGAGTCTGCAAGGTGATAGAGACCAACTTTTAATAGCACTATACAAAGTGATAAAGATGGGCAAGGAGGCTACTTTTAGTGGATGATTGAGAAGATACTCCAGATTTGGGGATTTGTTGAAACAAATTTTAAATGTCATCGGAAGCACATATGAGGGAAGTTTCTTCCAGGAGCCCCGAAGCAACTTGGTGACATCCAATATGAGGCTGGTTTTTAAAATCCAGAACTTGTCTGGAGGTATCAGATGAGCAGTAAACCAGAGGGACCATTTCTAGGCAACAGTCTCATGGATTCGGTTTTGAGTTCATCACTGGAAGTAAAACACACTTGGGGATTGAGTGATGCACCGTAATTGTCCCTGCTGCTCCTGAGGGATGGCCTCCAGGGACAGTATGTGACCAGAAAGAAATGTAAAATAAAACAAAGGGAGAGTTTCTTGGCACACTATTGCTTTTTGTGTAAAAGCTAAAGAGAGTCCTTTGTGAGGCTCAAACTGTGGCAGTGTTATGAGGAATCCAAAGGATGGCACACCCAGGATATCTAAGTGGGCACAGGTGGGAGACCCTCGACTGCCTGCGTGTAATGTTTCTACAAATAGAGGATTGTGAATTTTCATTGGCATTTTTATCTCTAAATATATGTTTACATTATATAGAAAGTAGTATACAAAATAATATATAATTTTTTACAAAGCCTTCATCTTCTTTGCAGAGCATCTCAAATGTCTATCCAGAATATACTATTTCTTTGAAATCCCATAGGAAAATCTGAGCTAACACTTCTCTGTTTTGCATTATCTTTCAGATACAAGATGACAGAAACCAGTGGGCTTCATATCACTTCTGAGGAGATCAAACATTTGTAAATAGTGTGTATTTATTTTCATTAAGTGTAATTAAGAGTTAAGAATCACTATTTTTCAGTAAAAGGAAAAATCAACATGTAGTCCTAGATAGAATCCACAATGACCCAAGGCAGGGATTAAAGAACCCTCAGCAATGAACATCAGAGCACATATATCTTTATGGATAAATATTTTCAGATTTTTTGGGGTAGATACCCAGGAGAGGGATTGCTGGGTTATATGGTAATTCTATTCTTAATTTTTTGAGGAACCTCCACACTGCCTTCCACAGCGGCGGCATCAATCTGCATTCCCACCAACAGTGTATGAGGGTTCCTTTTTCTCCACAGCCTCTCCAACACTTATTATTATGTGCCATTCTAACTGGTGTGAAATGATATCTCACTGTGGTTTTTATTTACACTTCTTTGATGATTAGTGATGTTGAGCATCTTTTCATATGTCTATTAGCCATCTGTATGTCCTTTTTGGGAAATGTCTCTTCAGTTCCTCTGCCCATTTTTTAATTGGATTGTTTGTTTTTTTGTTGTTGAGTTGTACGAGTTCTTTATATATTTTGGATATTAGCCCCTTATTGGAGGCATTGAATCTTTCAAATTTTTGTTTAAGCACACATTACTTTGATAATCAGAATTTTTTATATTATAGCAATGTTACCCAGCACACAGGGTGTTCCAAGAATTAAATAAAACGGTTTATTTAAGATATGTAGTATATAAACCAAAAACAACAAAAGAACAAGACAAACGAATGAGAAACAAAAACTCATAGACACAGACAATAGTTTAGTGGTTACCAGAGGGTAAGGGGGGTGGGGGGTGGGAGATGAGGGTAAGGGGGATCAAATATATGGTGATGGAAGGAGAACTGACTCTGGGTGGTGAACACACAATGGGATTTATAGATGATGTAATACAGAATTGTACACCTGAAATCTATGTAATTTTACTAACAATTGTCACCCCAATAAATTAAAAAAAAAAAAAAAGAATTTGTAGGGCCAGCCTGGTGCCTCAGGTGGTTAGAGCTCCATGCTCCTAACTCCGAAGGCTGCCGGTTCGATTCCCACATGGGTCAGTGGGCTCTCAACCACAAGGTTGCCGGTTCAACTCCTCGAGTCCCGCAAGTGATGGTGGGCTCCGCCCCTGCAACTAAAATTGAACACGGCACCTTGAGCTGAGCTGCCGCTGAGCTCCTAGGTGGCTCAGTTGGTTGGAGTGCGTCCGTTCAACCACAAGGTTGTCGGTTCGAGGGATGGTGGGCTGCGCCCCCTGCAACTAGCAACGGCAACTGGACCTGAAGCTGAGCTGTTCCCTCCACAACTAAGATTGAAAGGACAACAACTTGACTTGGAAAAAAGTCCTGGAAGTACACACTGTTCCCCAATAAAGTCCTGTTCCCCTTCCCCAATAAAAATCTTTAAAAAAAAAAAAAAAGAATTTGTCACAGGGGCTGGTGTGTGAGATGAGTTATCAATAAGTATCGTTTTCCTTCCCTGCCAAGTAAATTTTCAGGGTAAATAGTTTAGTATTTAAGAACTCAGATTTGGAAACAACTGAAATGCCCCTCAATAGACGATTGGATAAGGAAATTGTGGGAGGACAACCAAGATGGCACAGTAGGTAAACATTGTGCTTTCCTTCTCTCACAACCACATCAAAATTGCAACTAATCTACAAAACAACCATTGTTGAGAATCACATAAAATCAAGCTGAACTGAAGCTTTTCAACTAAGGATGCACAGAAGACATCACCTCCAAACTGATAGGAAGAGCAGAGACGTGGAATGGGCTGATCCCACACCTGCGTGTGACCATTAAAGATTGGGAGGGATATTTCAGCTGTGGGGGTCCCCCTCATCCACCAAAGGAGTGAGAGATCCCAGCCCCACCCCACCCAGGGTTCCAGTACCAGGGAGAGAAATCCCCATGATTTCTGGTTGTGAAAACAGCGGAGATTGTGACTGAGTGAGAGAGTGCGGCTGCACTCCCAGATGCTCCAGGAGCTCCTTTTAAAGGGACGGCACTCAGACTTACCCATCAATGGAATCACTGGCTCTGAGCTCCAGCACTGGGGCAGTGGCTGGAGAGGTGGCAGGGACATATGGCGGTGAACTGAGTTGTCTGACTTGGGACCGGGGCTGGAGAGGCAACTTTCTCCTGGATGAAGGAGCTGGCAGAGGCCATTGTTTCTTTGCTGAGCCCTCACCCTTCCCCACATGTGGACACAGGTGGCTGCCTATCTGAGCCTCCACCATTCATTCGCCATGCCCTGGCAATTGGAGACCCTGCCCTGCCCAACTTTCAGGCACACCCAGGTCACTTCCAGTGGTTTTTTCATGCAGACCACCTGCCTTGGCTCAAGCTGCAGACTTTCCTAGGGTCTCTCAAAGGTTCCCAGGTAAGCAGCATCTGACTTGAGCATGTCCTGTACCTCTGGCTGAGCAGCCCTAAGTCAGCACTAGTGGCAGCTGGCCTTGGTACGCGGCTTAGCTTCTCAAGGTGCTTCCAAGCACAGCATGGGTGGCAGCCATCTGAGGATTTCTTTCTGGCTCCTGCTAGGTGGCCCTGGAAAGGAGTAGGGGGGACAGGCTGTGGCTGAACTTGACCTACAGCAGAACCCCTCCAAAGTTGTCCTAGGGCTGGTGCCCCCAGGGGCCAGCTTCGAAACAAACTGGAGTATCACACAGCCTCCTCCTAGAATGACACACCCAAGGGGTGGATTGGGCAGGCACCAGAGTCCTGCTGAGGCACATCCTGCTCTGTAGGGTCAGCCCCTGCACAACAACTCTTCCACTGTAGCCTAGGCCAGTCCTCACAATGAGTGAGCCCAAGGGTTAGTCTCTCCCATTGATGTGCAATTATCAACCAAGGCTCAACTACAAGAGGAGGGCACACACAACCCACACAAGGGACACACCTGTAGAATGTGACTCACATGACCAGAAAGACTGTGCCATTGAACTCCCCAGCACACCTACTACATAAGGCCACTCTACTAATACTGCAAAACATAACAGCCCTACCTAATACATAGAAACAAACACAGTGAGGCAGCCAAAATGGGAGACAAAGAAACATGTCCCAAATAAAAGAACAGAACAAAATTCCAGAAAAAGTACTAAGTGAAATGATGATGAGCAATATATCAGACGCAGAGTTCCAAAAACTGGTTATAAGAATGCTCAATGATCTCAGGGAGAACTTCAACAGAGAGATAGGAAGCTTAACCATGAAAAAGAACCAGTCAAAAATAAAGGATACAATAATGGAAATGAAGAATATATTAGGTTGGTGCAAAAGTAATTGTGGCTTTTTGGAGGTATCTCAAAAATCTGAAAATGGAACTACCCTATGATCCAGTAATTCCACTCCTAGGTATCTATCCGGAGAAATCCAAAACTCAAATTCAAAAATCTTTATGCACTCCTATGTTTATTGCAGCACTATACACAATAGCTAAGACAGGGAAACAACCAAAATGCCCATCGGTAGATGACTGGATTAAGAAACTGTGGTACATTTATACAATGGAGTATTATGCAGCCATAAAGAAGAAAGAAATCTTACCATTTGCAACAACATGGATGGACCTAGAGAACATTATGTTAAGTGAAATAAGTCAGACAGAGAAACATAAGTACCATATGATCTCACTTATATGCGGAATCTAAAGAAAAGAATAAGTGAATGAACTAATCAGAAACAGTTTTGGAGACAAAGAGGAAAAACTGAGGGTTGCTAGATGGGCGGGGGGTGGGGGTAAAGGGGAAGGTGAGGGGATTAGAAAACAATCAGTAACCACAAGGTGGCCACGGGGTTTGAAAATTAATTTGGGGAACGTAATTTAGTGGTTACCAGAGGGTAAGGGGCTTGGGGGGTGGGAGATGAGGATAAGGGGGATCAAATATATGGTGATGGAAGGAAAAAAAAACATGTAATGCAGGTAATAGAAAAGATTCAAATAAGATCTAGAAATCTCTGTCTTCTGCACATTTGGCTCATAATAGAGTATCTGCTTGTTCAACTTTGCCAATGAAAAGATTCAATAAATAACAACAGAAGTGTGTAGGGACTGAAACTTTCACAGGAATTATATAAGAAGAGAAGAAGGCATTCATTTGGGTCTGCTGATTATCCTAATGTGCCACTGATAACGTTCAATAAATACTCCTGGCAGAATAAGTTGGAAGAAATGCAACATAGTGACAAGTAATTGTCCTCTTACAGACGTAGTAGAAAAATTCTCCTAGTTGGAGAGGAGCTCAAGGGTACAGGTCTATTTCCTTTGGAACAACACAGGGCATGACGGAAGTGAACACTTCTCAACTCTTCTCTGATTTTGGTCAATGGCTCGATTTCAATAGAAATAATAATAGTAATCTACTACTCTTTGCCCAAATTGTGCAATTAGTAAATTAATAAATTCTGTCTGCGTAGGGATGATCTCAATTAAAATATTTTCCTTAAGTGCCTACAAAGCCAAGAAACAATTCCTACATTGAGCTCATGAAAATGAATTTTAGAAGCAACTGAGTTGCATTATTTAACATCGGAGCTCATGAAAACAAATTTTGCAAGAAACTTAGCTGCATTATTTAATAATTACGTGAACATTAGCAAGAAGCAAACTTCATTCTTTTCCAAAACTAATTTCTTTGTTTACATTGTTTATAAAATTCTACTTGAATACAACTCTTCACCCTCTTGGTCTACTCTGCATAAATCTGAATCAGAGGCTGCTCTCTCCTCTTTTTTTTTTTTTTTACCCAGGTCTCAACAAGAACACATCCCTTTTGAAAAAATGAGTAGGATGAAGTATAATTTGGATAAATATAACCAACTGGCTTTGGAATTCAATGGTCCCACTACTTTTATTTCTACAAAGTCACAAAAGAAATTTTGAGAAAAAATGATAGAGAACAGTTTTTTCTAATATTGGAGATGTTTAATGTGAGAGAGGAAGAATTTGAATATCAATGGAAAATATTTGAATAGAACCTTAAAAAAAAGTAATTGTGGCTTTTGCAGTTATTTTTAACCTTTTAAACTGCAATACTTTTGCAGCAACCTAATATTACAGGGAATCAACAGTAGATTAGATGAAGCAAAGGAAAACACCCAACCAGAACAGCAAAAAGAAAAAAGAATCCAAAAAATTGAGGAGAGTTTAAGGGGCCTCTGGGACAATATTGAGCATACCAACATTCGCATTATAGGGGTACCAGAAGGAGAAGAGAGAGAACAAGGAATTGGAAACCTATTTGAAGAAATAATGACAGAAAACTTCCCTAACCTGGTGAAGGAAACAGACATACAAGCCCAGGAAGCACAGAGAGCCCCAAACAAGATGACCCCAAACAGGACAATAACCAACATACATCATAATCAAAATTAAAATGCCAAAGCAAAGGTTGGGTTGCCGGTTAGCTCAGTAGGTTAGAGCATGTACTCTTAACAACAAGGTTGCCGGTTCAATTCTCTCAAGGGATGGTGGGCTGTGCCCCCTGCAACTAGACTGAAAACAGTGACTGGGCTTGGAGCTGAGTTGCATCCTCCACAACTAGATTAAGGACAACGACTTGATTTGGAGCTGATGGGTCCTGGAAAAAACACAATGTTACTCAATAAAATTTAAAAAATAAAATGAAATAATAAATAAATAAATATATAAAATGCCAAAGGTTAAAGACAAAGAGAGAATCTTAAAAGCAGCAAGAGGAAAGCAGTTAGTTACCTACAAAGGAGCCCCAATAAGACTGGCAGCTGACTTCTCAACAGAAACTTTTTTGTTTGTTTGTTTCAGGTGCACAAGACAAAGTAATACTTCGACATTTATCATTTATATCCCTCACACGGTGTGAGCCCCCCTCCCCCCGTCCACTATCCCTCTGACATCGCACAGAGCCATTACATTTCCACTGTCTCTATTCCTAATGCTGTTTTTTCCCCTTTTCAGTTGATAAAATTTGAAAGTAATGGTTTCTTTTTCAACTAGAAAGTTAGAAAGATACTTTTTCAAACTTACATTTCCGGACTCAAAATATAACACATATTTTTCTCCGTCCCACTTTCACAAAATATGGGAATCTGCCCTTTGTTGAAGAAGTTGATTCAGGCACTGATTGGGAAAAGGAAACAGTGTGTGTAGATAAGCCTTCCCCTGCTCTTCATTTCCCCTGGATCTCAGAGTTCTGTCCCTGGTGCATTCACTTTCAGTGTACTTGGGGAAATGTATTGTTGGTTTTTTTTTTGAAATTAGAAGAGCTGTGTTTCCACGCGCCACCATCCCCTGCCCCCTACCTGAGAAGAATAAAACGAGAAGAATAAAAGCTTGGATTCTCCACTGGCCTCAGTGAAACTATTGCTGGGTCAAAGCCAGCTTCCCTAAAGGGACTCTGCTGAGATTCCCTTAGGTGGATAGACATGACCCTGGGGACCCATCCTTGGATGAGTTAATTTCAAACATCTGATAATCCCTTTCTCACATTGGACCAATGATTCTCCATCTGTTTACACTGTCCATTTGGCACGCAATATTGCACCTCTCTCCCTGATTAAAGAGACACCTATTTTGTTTACTCATTTTTTAATGTATTACATGGATCCAAAAGTCCATCTATGCCTGTAGCTGCCCTTTTACTTTGCCATACAAATATTAGCAGTCAATATTTATTGAAAGCTTGTTATGTACCAGGCAGTAAGATCAGTAACTGTTATGAATAAGCTAATTTAGTTCCCATAATAATTCAATATATCAGATATTACTATTATTTTTATTTGTGTCATGTTTGACTTACCATGCAGGAGGATATCATCTCCTTTTAACTTGCTACTTGGATTTCAAGCCAATAAACTCTGTGCCAGGGTTGAGGAGAAAGGGTAAATTCCCAACAGAGTATGTTGAAGGCGATATTTTACTTTGGGTGACCAAAACCATGTCATAAACCTAGGGCAGAGATTAGAAGTTAAGTTTAAATATTTGAATGCAACGTTGTGAGAAACGATAGCCTTCAGCTTCTGGAGAGGCTTTGTGTTGTTATTCATTTCCCATTGGAAGGAGTCATACCTTATCCTAAGTCTACATTTTACTCCCTAAAAGAAGCAAAAAGAAAAATATTAATTTCCAGTTTGGGTTTTACTTTTCTTCAGTAAATTTTATTTCAAGGAAAATACTGTAGTTTAGACTAAAGCTCACAAAAACCATGGCAATAGTTAGAAAAGGATGAAATGAAGGCAGTATACATATCACCTTGAGACATTCCAGGAATGGTAAAGTTCATAAAAAGAGTAAGAACCCGCAAAAAGCAATATTTTATAATAATTATTTTATGGAGTATTACTCTGCCATAAAAAGAATGAAATCTTACCATTTGCAAAAACATGGATGGACCTAGAGGATATTATGCTAAGTAAAATGAGTCAGACTGAGAAAGACAAATACCATATGATCTGATTTATATGTAGAATATAAAGAACAGAATACATGAACAAATAAAACAGAAATAGATTCATAGATACAGAGAACAAAGTGATGATTACTAGATGGGAGGAGGGTTGGGGGATGGGTGAGAAATGTGAAGGGATTAGGAAGTACAAATTAGTAGTCACAAAATAGTCATGGGGATGTGAAATACAGTATGGGGAATAATCAATAATGTTGTAGACTATGTAGTGTGTCAGATAAGTACTGGGCTTATCAGGGGGATCACTTCCCAGATTATATAAATGCCTAACCACTGTACCATACACCTAAAACTAATATAAAATGATATTGAATGTCAACTGTTATATATATATTTATATATATATATATATAACATATATATAATATGTTACATATAAGATATTTATATATAATATATATTATATATATATATATATCCCGAGGGTGTCAAAAAATGTATACACATGATTTGTGTATTTATCTTTTGTTATCAGTATATATTGAGTATTACAATTTTAATAGTTTTTTCCTTTCTTAAAATATGTATACATTTTTTTGGCACCCTCTGTATATATAGTTAATGGATGTTAAGTACAGCATAAGGAATATAGTCAATGGCATTGCAATAGCTATGTATAGTATCTGATGGGTAATAGACTTGTTGGGGTTATCACTTTGTGAGGTGTATAAATGTCTAACTATTATGTTGTTTTGTACTAATTAAACTAATTAAAAATTTTTAATTAAAAATTTTTTTAAAAAAACTGTCTCTGCTCTCAGAGAACTGAATTCAGATATTAGTAATCCCACTTATAAGATGTGACACCTTAAACAAATTAATTTATCTAAGCTTCAACGGCTTTACCTATAAAATAAAAATAATAGTAATATCTGATATATTGAATTATTATGGGAACTAAATTAGCTTATTCATAACAGTTACTGATCTTACTGCCTGGTACATAACAAGCTTTCAATAAATATTGACTGCTAATATTTGTATGGCAAAGTAAAAGGGCAGCTACAGGCATAGATGGACTTTTGGATCCATGTAATACATTAAAAAATGAGTAAACAAAATAGGTGTCTCTTTAATCAGGGAGAGAGGTGCAATATTGCGTGCCAAATGGACAGTGTAAACAGATGGAGAATCATTGGTCCAATGTGAGAAAGGGATTATCAGATGTTTGAAATTAACTCATCCAAGGATGGGTCCCCAGGGTCATGTCTATCCACCTAAGGGAATCTCAGCAGAGTCCCTTTAGGGAAGCTGGCTTTGACTCAGCAATAGTTTCACTGAGGCCAGTGGAGAATCCAAGCTTTTATTCTTCTCGTTTTATTCTTCTCAGGTAGGGGGCAGGGGATGGTGGCGCGTGGAAACACAGCTCTTCTAATTTCAAAAAAAAAAACCAACAATACATTTCCCCAAGTACACTGAAAGTGAATGCACCAGGGACAGAACTCTGAGATCCAGGGGAAATGAAGAGCAGGGGAAGGCTTATCTACACACACTGTTTCCTTTTCCCAATCAGTGCCTGAATCAACTTCTTCAACAAAGGGCAGATTCCCATATTTTGTGAAAGTGGGACGGAGAAAAATATGTGTTATATTTTGAGTCCGGAAATGTAAGTTTGAAAAAGTATCTTTCTAACTTTCTAGTTGAAAAAGAAACCATTACTTTCAAATTTTGTCAACTGAAAAGGGGGAAAAAAAGATATGTATACTGCCTTCATTTCATCCTTTTCTAACTATTGCCGTGGTTTTTGTGAGCTTTAGTCTAAACTACAGTATTTTCCTTGAAATAAAATTTACTGAAGAAAAGTAAAACCCAAACTGGAAACTAATATTTTCCTTTTTGCTTCTTTTAGGGAGTAAAATGTAGACTTAGGATAAGGTATGATTCCTTCCAATGGGAAATGAATAACAACACAAAGCCTCTCCAGAAGCTGAAGGCTATCGTTTCTCACAACGTTGCATTCAAATATTTAAACTTAACTTCTAATCTCTGCCCTAGGTTTATGACATGGTTTTGGTCACCCAAAGTAAAATATCGCCTTCAAGATACTCTGTTGGGAATTTACCCTTTCTCCTCAACCCTGGCACAGAGTTTATTGGCTTGAAATCCAAGTAGCAAGTTAAAAGGAGATGATATCCTCCTGCATGGTAAGTCAAACATGACACAAATAGTGGGCTTCCTATCACCTTGGGACATTCCAGGAATAGTAAAGTTCATAAAAAGAGTAAGAACCCGCAAAAAGCAATATTTTATAATAATTATTTTCACAGATTATATAATCTGACTTTCAAAAACATAGCATTATTAATTTTAAGTTTTATTTCCTTCCAGGAATTGTCCTATTTCCTTGTATTGTTAACTTTTTCTACAGAAATATATATAAAGAACTACATAAACCCTTGCTACACAAGTATAGTGCTAAGTATAAAGAATTTTATAAACCTTTACTACTCAAAAAATCAGTGATACCTCATTGCTTATTGGAAATTTATAATCCCAAGCCCCATCCATTCCTTTTCACTTAGAATCTGTTTTTTAACATGATCCCTGGAAATTCTTATGCACTGCTATGGTGAACATGCTTATTATTCATTTTTCTACACCTCTGATTGTTATTTAATGGATATAAATGTTTTAAAAGCTCTGGGTATTTCCAAACTGCCGGCCTGAAAACAAAATTTACAAGCTTATATTCCCTGCAACAGTTCTGAGTGTCATTTGTTGCCAACACTGGTATCATTATTATTCATCTATGCTAATTTGAAAAACAAAAGAATTATACTTTTCATATTTAAATTAAAAACCTTCATCTACAAATGCAGAGGTTACAGATTTAAGTCCCACAATTTATACTGAAATTTCATATTCACTTGTTAAAATGCCCCTTACTTTTATTGAAAGAATATTTCTAATTGTTAAGACATTTCACCACGCAGGAATAAAAATATGTGTCCTAAAACATCTCTTACATTGAAAAGTATACAAGAATACAGTAGGCACTCTGTAAACATTTGTTGAGTTTTTTTAAATGGTTTAGGCCAGTAATCAGCTAGAAAGCCAAGTGAAGTTCAGAAGGTAAGCTTGGAAAGATTGTATCTACCACATAAAGTATCCGATAAATGGTAGCAATGTGATACTTAATAGAAAATGAACTAAATTTCGTGATGAACAACAATCAAAAAATTAACCCTATTCTTTAAATATATTTTACTGAAAATATGTTATGAAATAGTCTCCTTTACGTATACAAATACAAACTTATATAAAATGGGTAGTATTGTAGCTAGTTCTTAAATTTTCTAGGGTCAGAAATCCCAAGCCATATTAGGTTAGCAGTAACTCTAAGGGAAAAAAATAAACGGGGAGAGAGAGAAAGAAAATGACTAACAGAAACATACGAAAAGACTGGTGAAATAAAGTGATTATAAAAAAGAATGAGTTTCTCTAAGGAATTTAGTGAGCTTTTCACTGGATTAATACCTAAACAAGAAGGTCTTTCCAACACCAGCCGAAAGCATTGTGGTGAGAGGGTCTCCTTGCTTGCAAGGTTTATGAGCTGAAAGAAAAAGACTGGGCCTCTGGATAGAGAAAGGCACGAGACCCATCATCCAAATTAAAAAATGTACAGCTCCAAAGGATGATATGCTTTCCAAAAGAAGGGGGACAAATGTATAAAAGAAAATTGACATGAAAATCATGTAAAACAGCATTCAATTATTTTAAATAAACTTAACTTCTTAGACCTAGGCAAATTATATCCCAGGATGCAGAGAAAATTTATGGATGTGATTTCAAAACCACTAATGGTGTCTTTAAAGAATTCTGGAAAATGAAAGAAAAAAAATTTAAACTGAAATTGAACAAGGGTATCAGTTTAAAGTACAAAATTTGCTTCTAAATTTTTTTTCATAAACCATCTGTTTAATAACATATGCCAGAATGTTTTCCAGAGATACAAGGTCATTTTCATCACCTTTGTATTATTTTTATCTTAGTCATCTATCTACAATTGTTGATAATAACAGACGCTAACCTAGGAAAAGTTTTAAGTGATCTGAAAAAAAACTTTTCTCATGTACTATATAATATTTTAATCAAAGACATAGGTGAAACTCAAAAGAAATTTTATAAAATTTATAGGTAATCAAAATAGAAAAGAAAGCTAATATTTGAAAGTCTTAAAATCTTAATAGACTGAAATATTTGGTGAAATTTAGCAATTAACCTCCCTCACTTCAAAAACTCAATGACACAAACATTAGATGGGGCCAATCTGGCTTTAAAGAAATTCTTTAAACAAACTCCAACGGCTTCTGTTAAATAAAAACTCAGTAAAAATCAAAAGAATAAAGTTACTGCCCAAATAAGTTAATATCAATTTAATTCTGCATGGGTTTCTAGAGCAAAAGAGATTACTACAGCAACACAGTATGAAAAGTTTGTGTTCAGTTTTAGTAAGATCACGACTTCAGAAAGGTATGAACAATCAAAATAAGGCAACCAGCATGGAGGCACCCTGGAAATTATGTTATATTCAGTTGAAGAAAACAAAAATGCTTATTGTAAATTGAGACGATTCAAAGAACACATGAGTACCTTCTTCCTTCTTCAAATATATTTAAGTGCTGCTGTGTAGACTTTATTCTGAGCATCTGCATAATGGAGTTGAAAGAACACGAATCTGCCCTTTCCCCACCCCCCCACTACCCCCCCACCTGCGGCCACTTACTGCCTTCCTGTGGCTCTATTATTACTGCCGTAATTGTTGGAAGAGTAAGAAGGATAATGCATGTTCAAAATCCTATCAGAGTGTGCACGTGATGGGCATGTAATAAGTGTTAACCCTGAAGGAGAAGTAAGACCAAGGGGCTAAATCAAGTGACTCAAGAATGTGAGAGAGAACAAGGAAGTTTATTTACAGCTTCTAAAAATGAAAG